>NC_136261.1:32977124-33017124 GCF_964187855.1 Myxine glutinosa
GGGGTGGTGCGACCCAAGAGAAAAAGGAAGCATCCATCAAGGCCTCCTTGGAGAAGACGTTTGATCTTAGGCATGCAGATTCTGAGGCCATAATCACCAACCCCGAGGACAGGAAGTTTCTTCACGATCAATTCTCAGAGAGGAAGGCTTCAATGGGATCTGTAGACACTGTGTTGGAAGCAAAAACGAAGCGAAAGAAAGAAAGGGAAGAAAAGGAGAAGACTAAGGCAGAGAAGGAAAATAAGAGACAGGAAATGGTCATGAAGGGTGCTACTGCTATGGAAGTCACAGACTCAGACTCTGACTCTGAGACCACAGCACAGGCTGGTTCTTCATCATCTGATGGTGGGATATCTCGTCCCAAGAAAAGAAGGCCTATCAACATTGTCACTCCTGAAGTCGCAGCTTCTTTGGATCGTACGAAAACAAGTGACCGAATGGCTGTCCACAACTTGGCATCCATGTGTAGAGCAGTAGGATGGGATCCTGCAGAGCTGGCACTGAACCGATGGACAGTGCGGCGGAATCGCATGATGCATCGATGCAAAACCATGGACGAAATAAAAGAAGCATTTCATCATAATGTGCAGGGTCCTTTAGTGGTCCATTGGGATGGAAAGCTTCTTCCCGATGTCACTGGAGATTTTGTGCATGTGAAGGTGGATCGTCTTCCAATCCTTGTGTCCAACCAGTACCATGGAATGGAGCAGCTGTTGAATGTTCCCAAGTTACCTGACGGGGGAGGAGAAGCTATGGCAACCACTGTAGTGGACACACTGAAGAGCTGGAACCTTGTGGGCAAGGTGAAGGCGTTGTCTTTTGACACAACGGCCAGCAATTCAGGTGTTCGTGGAGCTGCTGTCCTCACTGAAAAGAAGCTACAGACTGAACTAATTCATTTGGCTTGCCGCCATCATGCGCACGAAATCATTCTGGGAGATGTTTTCACCACTCTTTTCGGTCCTTCATCAGGCCCTGACATCCAGCTTTTTAAGCGGTTTCAGGCGGAGTGGCCGTCCATTGCCCATCACCAACCAAAAAATGGATTCACAGATCCTGATACGGCAGCTGAGTTTGCACAAAACAATGACATGATGGATGAAGCTCTTGCTCTTGTGTGTTTGAAAGATCAGCAGCCACGAGATGATTATCGTGAACTCCTAGAACTGACTGTCATCTACATGGGAGGAATCCCACCTCGTGGAATCCGGATCATGGCTCCAGGACCAATGCACAGAGCCAGATGGATGGCAAAAGCACTATATTCACTACAGGTGTTCATGTTTCGGTCAGAGTTCCACTTGACACTTCGAGAGGCGAGAGAACTCCGAGCCTTCAACATTTTTGTCTGCCTTGTGTATGTACAGGCTTGGTTTCGGGCTCCACAAGCTATTGAGGCTCCCCTGAATGACATTAACCTCTTCAAGAAGTTGGAAAAGTTTGAACAAATCAATCAGAAGATGGCTCAGGCAGCCTTGAAGGCACTTGGCCGCCACACGTGGTACATGAGCCCAGTACTAGTGGCATTTGCATTCTTTGACACCAGAATTGACAAAGAAAGCAAGATCAATATGATTGAAGCATTGAAAAATGACGGTGAAAACACCCTCTCCAAAGAGACCAGCTATCAAACGAGGAACCGCCCTGTCAATCGCTGGCCTCATAACAAAACACACCAAGCATTTCTTCAGCATCCTAGGGACCCCAACTGATTGGATGGATAAGGATCCTGGTTCATGGGAGCAAGAAACCAGCTTTCAGGAAGCAAAGAAAGCCACCAGTGGCTTAGTCGTGGTGAACGACAGGGCAGAAAGGGGTGTCGCATTGATACAAGACTACAATAAGCTCCTTACAAAGGATGAAGAGCAAAAGCAAGCTCTGCTCCAAGTTGTTGCTGCTCACAGGAAGATGTACCCCGATGCCAGGAAGGCAACAGTGGTGAAACAGGCCCAGAAATAGGAGTTACATTTCTCATTATATTTGGGTTTTTTTATATTATGTGATATGGTGTCTCTTCATTTTATGAACTGAACATTTGGATTGTTATCATTGAATTTGAGTTTTCATAGCAATATAGTGCTATTTGTGCAGCTATTGTAACTTGTGTTTGCTAGAATACAAAGAAAGTGAGTGGAGGGTGGATTTTCATAAAACAAACTTCTGGTTTTGCTTTCGATCCATATATAGAAAAGTTTTGTAGACACCTTTAGTTTGAAGGCTGATGTGGCACCCCTAAATAAAATCAGATTGCTTTCATATTTGGTGTCTTTTCATTTTGGAACAAAAGGAACAACATAAAGCCATGTCCCAGTAAATATTTAAAAAAAATTATTTTGAGCACCACCCTAATATATATATATATATATATATATATATATTATATATATATATATATATATATATATTATATATATATATATATATATATATATATATATATATATATATATATATATATATATATATATATATATATATACAGACGGCATTTAAAATGGAATATTTTTTTGTGGGGGTGAACTTACTTTTCAAGATGTCTCAGAACCAAAAGTTCATTGGAATTATGTTGAAATTATTCGAGATTTTGTTAATGTGACCTCTAAAAGAAACAAAAACCACATTTGACATTTCGAAACAAATAAATTGATCCTTGAAAGTGATGTAAACTGATATCGAACTCAATTCACGGACAGTACTGTGTTAAACTTCTGTACGTTTTCCAGAAGTATCTCTTTATTTTGCACATTAGCAAAAATTTTTTTTAACAAAAACAAAAGTTAAATTACGACTGGGATTACGGACAATAAAATTACAGTTCAGTACTTCGTGTAACCCCCACGGGCATTCAGGAGAGCACGTACACGTCGAGGCATGCTGTTCACGAGATTTGCCAAGGTTTGGACAGGAATCGCTTGCCAAGCAGTGACAATAGTCTGCTGAAATTCACGCACAGAGGTCGGCTGCTGGTCCAAGTGGTCGATTTGACGCGTTAATTCTGCCCACAAGTTCTCTATATGATTCATATCCGGGGCCATGGCAGGCCACTCCATATGCTCTACACCACGGTCAGCAAGAAAGTGTTGGATCATGCGAGCACGATGAGGCCGTGCATTGTCATCTTGGAAGACAAAGTTTCCTCGAAAGGCTGCACGAGCAAATGGAAGCAATGTTTCTTCCAGAATGGCCCTGTACTTGAACTGGTTCAGGTTTCCATTCAGAACAACAAGGTCAGTTTTGCCCCCTGCATGAAAAGCAGCCCAAACGGTCACCCCACCACCTCCAGCTTGGACTCTTGGCACTATACAATCTTTGTTGTAGGCTTCATGCACTTGTCTGCGCACTCGGACGCAGCCATCTGGACGATAGACCAGAAATCGAGACTCGTCACTGAAGATCACGTGATTCCAGTGTCCTGGCTGCCATTGACGGTGCTCTCTGGCCCACTGCAATCGGTGCTGGCAGTGTTGTCTGGTCAGGCGTGGCTTTCTCAGGGGATGCCTGGCACGACAGCCTGCTTAAACCAGTCGTTGGTTGACTAGCCTTCTGGATACAGGCACATTTGTCAGTTGCTGCCACTCAGCCCTAAGCCGATTAGCTGACTTGGTACGGCCATTGCGGACTAACCGGTGCAACTGGCGATCATCCCTCCTTGTGGTTCTGCGGGGACGTCCTGGCCTCGGTATTGGAGCAGGGACACCCCTCTGAGCATTTCGTTTCAGGATCTATGACACCTGACCTTGAGTGATGCCATACTGCCGAGCAATAGCACGCTGTTTCATGCCGTAATTTCGTAAAGCCACCACTCCATGACAAACAGCATTGTCGAGTTGACGGACCATCTCCAGAGGAAGCGGCAATAACTTTTGGAGATGTGCAGCAGTTATTTTCCACTAATACAGAATGCAACAACCCTTGTATACCCGAATGTGAAGCCAATCATCAAATGCACCTGTCCGTACATTTTGCCACGCCACCTGTGATATAATCCTGTTGTTGACTTCTTGCTGCGACAGACAATCAGTGACATGGTTCTTTTAACAAATAAATCACCAAAGTGTAAAAGAAACTCACCAGATTGATATACTGAGTTAAGAAAGTAAACCCAAGTCAAGGAAAAAAATATATTCCATATTAAATGCCAAGTCTGTATATATATATATATATGTGTGTATATATATATATATATATATATATATATCTATATATATATATATATATATATATATATATATATATATATATATATATATATATATATATATATATATGTATACCCTACCTCACCATATATATATGTGGTGAGTGTGGTGAGTGTGACTAGAGTGAGTGACAGGTTGATGATGGTGAAAATGATGATTGGAAAGCTCTTGGTGAACATCATCTCGGGATATGATCCGCAGGTTGGTCGGAGTGATGAAGAGAAGGACAAGTTCTGGTGTGCGATAGAGAAGCTGATGGAAAACGTGAAAGATGAGGAAGTTGTTGTGGTAGGAGGAGACCTGAATGGACATGTGGGAAGGAGTATGGACGCTTTTGAGGGAGTTCATGGGGGTTACGGATATGTTGTAAGAAATGGAGAAGGTGAAAGGATTTTGGAGTTTGCTGATGGAGCTGATTTGTTGATTTGTAATACTCAGTTCCAGAAAGAGGATAATAAGCTTGTTACATACACGTCAGGTGGGTCGACGACAACCGTTGACTACCTGATGGTGCGTAGGCGAGATAGGGGGCACCTCCGGGACACAAAGGTGATCCCGGGGGAGGAGGCTGTTTCACAGCACCACTTGGTTGTCCGCGACATAAGGGTGAAAGGTGCGAGGAGAGCTCGGCGGGTGAAGTACCAACCGAGAATGAAGTGTGGAGGTTGAAACAGGTGACAGTAAGGGAGGCATTAAAAGAGAGGCTGAGTATGGTAGAGGATGATGTGGTTGAGGTTCAATGTGGTTGGATGTCAATGAAAGATAGTCTGTTGGGAGCCGTTGGTGAGGTATGTGGATGGACAAAAGGACCACCGAGGCACTCGGAAACATGGTGGTGGGATGATGAAGTTGGAAAGAAGATTGACGAGAAGAGGAAGAAGTTCAAGGAGTGGCAGAAGGCGAAGGGTACGGGAGCAGAAAAAGCAGAGCATGAAAGTTATAAGGCAGCCAAGAAGGCTGCAAAGAAAGAGGTAGCAAAGGCGCAGGAGGCATGTAGGAAAATGTTCGGAGAACGCTTGGATTCGGAAGAGGGTCAGAGAGCGGTATTCAGGATTGCAAAGCAGATAGGGAAAGAGAGGTGTGATGTGATGGGGGTGAGTTACTTGAAGGATGAAGTGGGACAAATCGTTGTGGACCCAGATGAAATTAAAGGAAGATGGATGAGATATATGGAAATGCTGTTGAATACAGAGAATGAATGGGATGGCAACATAGAGAGTAACCCAGTTTTAGGACCGGCAGAGAAGATAACTGAGAAGGAAGTTGAGGAAGCGATAAAAGCAATGAAGAGTAGAAAAGCGGGAGGGCCGACGGGAGTTGTGGGAGATATGTTGAAGGCAGCAGGAAGTTGGGGTGTGAAGAGAATGACAGAGATCTGTAATCTGGTGGTGAAAGAAGGCCGCATTCCAGTGGATTTTGGAACTGAGTACCCTCGTCCCTCTATACAAGGGGAAAGGTGACCCTCTGGAGTGTGGCTCGTACCGAGCGATAAAGTTATTGGAGCATGGAATGAGGTATTGTAAAGGGTGTTAGAGAGGAGGATAAGGAAGAAGGTGAAGATCGGCGAAATGCAGTTTGGATTTATGCCAGGAAGAGGAACGACAGACGTGCTTTTTATTGTGAGGCAGTTGCAGGAGAAGTGCATGGAGAAGAGGAAGAAGTTGTTTCTTGGGTTTGTTGATCTGGAGAAAGCATTCGATAGGGTTACACACGAAGTATTGACATGGGCAATGAGGAAGTTAGGAGTGGAGGAATGGTTGATCAGAGTCGTGATGGCAATGTACAAAAGAGCGTGCACAGCTGTAAGGACGAAGGACGGGAACAGTGGTGAGTTTGAGGTGAAGGTGGGAGTGCATCAGGGGTCGGTACTCAGTCCACTACTATTTGTAGCTGTGATGGAGGTGCTGGCTCAGAACGTAAAGGAGGGTTTACCGTGGGAGTTGTTGTATGCAGATGATCTGGTGTTGATTGCGGAAAGTATGGATGGACTGAAGGGGAAGATGAACAAGTGGAAGGAATGTATGGAGACAAAAGGTCTGAAGGTGAATATCGGAAAGACGAAGGTGATGGCAAGTGGTAAAGCATGTGGTGAGGTAGAAGGAACTGGGAAGTGGCCATGTGCTGTGTACAGGAAGGGTGTCAGAGTGAACTCCATTCAATGTACAATGTTCGCTGAGTGGGTTCATCAAAAATGCAGTGGTTTGAGAGGGTCATTAACCAGTGTGGCAGCTACATTCCAATGTAAGGTGTGCACAGAGGGAGCTGCAGATGGAGGAAATGTTGAGTTGGATCTTGGAGACGGCGTGAAGCTGGAAGGTGTGAAAACATTTTGCTATCTCGGAGACATGCTGAATGGAGAAGGTGGATCAGACTCGGCAACGTTTGCTGGAGTGAGATGTGCATGAAAGAAGTTTCGGGAACTGAGTGGCTTGCTGATGAGGAGGGGAGTGTCATTGAAGCTGAAGGGAAAGGTGTATGCTGCATGTGTGAGAAGTGTTATTATTTTGTGGGAGCGAGACATGGGTAATGAACGTAGAGCAGCAACGAAGGCTGGAAATGGTGGAAATGCGAATGGTTCGGTGGATGTGTGGTGTATCGTTGAGAGAGAGGAAGACAAATGATGAATTGCGAAAGATGATGGGAATAGAGCCTGTTATTGATGCTGTGAACAGGAACAGGTTGAGAAGGTTTGGTCATGTGTTGAGGAAGGATGAAAGTGACTGGTTGAGAAGAGTGATGGAAATGAATGTAGAAGGAAGTAGAGGACGGGGAAGACCGAGAAAGACTTGGCTAAAGATGGTGGAAGAAGAAATGTGGGCAAGGGGGTTAACAAGGAGAGATGCAGAAAATAGGGCAAAAGGGAGAAGATTGTCATGGGGACCGCAAGGCTAACCCCCCGATATATATATATATATATATATATATATATATATATATATATATATATATATATATATATATATATATATATATATATATATATATATATATAAAATTATACAATGGACAACAAAATGTAAATGTTTCATGATATTTGTTATATTATATCACCTTTATCTATCAATATTGTTGAAATATATGCCTTCAACATATGTTGAAATATGTTAAAAAAGTCAAAACTTTACAAGGGGTGTACTTACTTTTTCACGTGACTGTATATATATGACTGGTCTTCCCCGTCCTCTACTTCCTTCTACATTCATTTCCATCACTCTTCTCAATATATATATATATATATGTGATATATATATATATATATATATATATATATATATATATATATATATATATATACTGTATATATATATATATATATATACAGTCACGTGAAAAAGTAAGTACACCCCTTGTAAAGTTTTGACTTTTTTAACATATTTCAACATATGTTGAAGGCATATATTTCAACAATATTGATAGATAAAGGTGATATAATATAACAAATATCATGAAACATTTACATTTTGTTGTCCATTGTATAATTTAAATGAACATAAATGCAAATTTCACATGTGGAAAAAGTAAGTACACCCCTGCATTTATCACTACTTCAAATACCTAAAATTAGAATCAGGTGCACCAGCTCAGGTGCAAATGATTAGAACATCGTAAGAGAGGATCTTGGAGAAACCTGTCTTATTTAAACCTCAGACATTTAGTTTGGTTTGCTCTTTGTTGTTGAAGAGTGCGGCGTCACCATGCCGAGATCAAAAGAGCTCTCTGAGGCCTTCAGAAAGAAGGTTATAGATGTCTACGAGTCTGGGAAGGGATTTAAAAAGATCTCCAAACAATTTGAAATCAATAATTCGACTGTCCGGAAGATCATCTACAAGTGGAGAAGATTCCAAACAACAGACGACTTGTTCAGGCCAGGCCGCCCCAGCAAGTTCAGCCCAAGAGCAGACCGCAAGATGCTGAAAGAAGTCTGTAAGAACCCCAGAATGTCATCACGGGACCTACAGGTAGCTCTTGCCACTGTTGATGTCAAAATGCACAAGTCTGCCATTAGAACGAGGCTGCACAAATTTGATCTACATGGGAGGTGTGCCGGGAGGAAACCTTTGCTGTCCAGAAAGAACATCAGGGCAAGACTAAAATTTGCCAATGAACACCTAGGCAAAGACCAGCACTTCTGGAACAATGTACTCTGGACAGATGAGTCAAAGGTAGAGCTATTTGGCCACAGTACCAGAAGACATGTTTGGCGAAAAACCAAAAACAGCATTTGACCACAAGAACATGATACCAACTGTAAAGCATGGTGGTGGAAATATTATGGTTTGGGGCAGCTTTGCTGCATCAGGGCCTGGGCAGCTCACCATCATAGAATCCACTATGAATTCTTCATTGTACCAGAGGGTGCTTGAGGATAATGTGAGGCCATCTGTCGGAAAGTTGAAGCTCAACCGAAGGTGGACCTTGCAACATGACAATAATAATAATAATAATAATGCATTTATTTTATATAGCGCTTTTCAGGAAGCCCAAAGACGCTTAAAGTCTAAACAATGACCCTAAACATACCAGTAAATCCACCAAGGAATGGCTGAAAAGAAAGAAATGGAGGGTTCTGGAATGGCCAAGTCAAAGCCCGGATCTAAATCCCATCGAGATGTTGTGGGGGATTTGAAACGAGCTGCGCTTGCAAGGAACCCCTCAAACATCGCACAGCTGAAAGAATTCTGCATGGAGGAGCGGGCAAAAATTTCTCCCAGTCGATGTCAGAGACTGGTAGACAGTTTTCAGAAACGCCTACTTGAGGTTGTTTCTGCCAAAGGGGGCAACACCACCTTTTAGAGCCAAGGGTGTAATTACTTTTTCCACATGCGAAATTTGCATTTATGTTTATTTAAATTATACAATGGACTACAAAATGTAAATGTTTCATGATATTTGTTGTATTATATCACCTTTATCTGTCAATATTGTTGAAATGAAGATCAAATAGCTCTTTGTTGAAATATGTTGAAAAAGTCAAAACTTTACATGGGGTGTACCTACTTTTTCATGTGACTGTATATATATATACAGTGCATTCAGAAAGTATTCAGACCCCTTCACTTTTTCACATTTTGTTATAATAATAATAATAATAATAAAGGAGTCTTATATAGCCCCATCAAGCAGAGTAAACTACCCTCATGGCGCTTTACATTATGTTATGTTGCAGCCTTATTCTGAAATCGTTTAAATTCATATGTTCCCTCATCAATCTACACTCAATACCCCATAATGACAAAGAGAAAACAGGATTTTAGAACGTTTTGCAAATTAATAAAAAATAAAAAACTGAAATATCACATTTACATAACTATTCAGACCCTTTGCTATGACAGAATCTTGTTTCTCACAGTCTGAGAGTCCATTAGGTGCTTTTTTGCAAACTCCAAGCTGGATTTCATGTGTCTTTCATTGAGGAGAGGCTTCCGTCTGACCACTCTGCCATAAAGCCCAGATTGGTGGAGTGTTGCAGTGATGGTTGTCTTTCTGGAAGTTTCTCCCAACTCCACACAGGATCTCCGGAGTTCAGCCAGAGTGACCATCAGGTTCTTGGTCACCTCTATTACCAAGGCCCTTCTCCCCCGATTGCTCAGTTTGGCCGGGCGGCCAGCTCTAGGAAGAGTCCTGGTTGTTCCAAACTTCTTCCATTTAAGAATTATGGAGGCCACTGTGCTCTTGGGAACCTTCAATGCAGCAGAATTTTTTTTGTCGGCTTCCCCAGATCTGTGCCTGGACATAATCCTGTCTCTGAGCTCTGCAGGCAGTTCCTTCGACCTCAAGGCTTGGTTTTTGCTCTGATATGCATTGTCAGCTGTGAGACCTTATAGAGACAGGTGTGTGCCTTTCCAAATCATGTCCACTCAATTGAATTTACCACAGGTGGACTCCAATCAAGGTGTAGAAACATCTCAAAGATGATCAAGAGAAATGGGAAGCACCTGAGCTAAATTTCAAGTGTCATAGCAAGAAGTTTCTCCCATCTCCACACAGGCTCCTGTCCTGTCAAGTCATTCGTTAACCACTTCGTACCCGACCTTTCCACAAGAGGCACAAGTAGTCATGCTGTAAAGATATTTCCCCCACTACAAGGGTGCACCGTTACAAAGCAGCGAGGCATCATCGTGGATAGATTTATTGAAGGACAAACACAAACGCATGCACACAGGGTTAGAACCACAGTCTTTAGAACTGCTCTCTTACCAGACTGGGCGCAGTCTCCTGTACCACGGTAACACTGAGGTGGAGAGCGTGGTGACACGCTGTGTGTTGGGGACCCTGGAACACTGTCGCTGGAAGAGAGTGAACGGTTGAGTGATGTAAGACTCCGGCTTGTGTGTAGCAGTGTCGCTTGGCGGGTAACCTTCCGAAAAAGGGATGTGCGCTTGCGGCTGCTGGTGTGGCAAAAAGGACGAAGGGTGGGTGGGAGGGAGGTGTTGCGTAGAATGAGACAAATACAAGCAAAAAAAAAAGTACAGCAAAAAAAGAAAAAAAAAAAAGGAAACAGGTAAAGATACATTCAAAGTATACTTCCCCCATGAAAATACATCACATATCCTCCAGCGCGCAACATCGCCGGGGTGCCTACGGCACCCAGCAATGCTGTCGTACATCACATAGAGACAGTATTGGGAGGAAGAGGTGTACAACAATTGAATAATCGTGTAATTAAAATAAATAAATAATAATCATAAAATAATTAATTTCTTAATCCATTGGCTAATAGCATACCTAAACCACAAGTGTTTCAACTGTCACTTTTTGAGAATTAATGAAATATTAAAATAATTGAATTTAAAAAAATAATAATTAATCGATTAATTGATTGATCAAAAATTCAAAAATAGTCACCGTCGTGTCCGAAAATCAGCTTCCCAGCTCAAAACGTGCCTGAGATATTGCCCAGATGAGAAAGAAACTAAATAAGTAATTAATAATTAAAATAAAGAAATAATAATCGTAAAATAATTAATTTCTTAATCATTTGGCTGATAGAATACCTAAACCACCGCCATTTCATCTGAATCTGTAACTTTTTGAAAATTAATTAATCGGGTAATGAATCAAATAATTAAAAAAATAATCAAGTAATTGATTAATGAATAAATCAGAAATATCCTTTATAGCCACATCACTTGGTCACTGTCCTGTCCGAATATCAGGTTCCTGGCTCAAAAGGTGCCTGAGATATTGCCCAGATGAGAAATAAACTAAATAAGTAATTAATAATTAAAATAAATAAATAATAATCGTAAAATAATTAATTTCTTAATCATTTGGCTGATAGAATACCTAAACCACCGCCATTTCATCTGAATCTGTAACTTTTTGAAAATTAATTAATCGGGTAATTAATCAAATAATTTAAAAAATAATCAAGTAATTGATTAATGAATAAATCAGAAATATCCTTTATAGCCACATCACTTGGTCACTGTCATGTCCGAATATCAGGTTCCTGGCTCAAAAGGTGCCTGAGATATTGCCCAGATGAGAAAGAAACTAAATAAGTAATTAATAATTAAAATAAAGAAATAATAATCGTAAAATAATTAATTTCTTAATCATTTGGCTGATAGAATACCTAAACCACCGCCATTTCATCTGAATCTGTAACTTTTTGAAAATTAATCAATCGGGTAATGAATCAAATAATTTAAAAAATAATCAAGTAATTGATTAATGAATAAATCAGAAATATCCTTTATAGCCACATCACTTGGTCACTGTCATGTCCGAATATCAGGTTCCTGGCTCAAAAGGTGCCTGAGATATTGCCCAGATGAGAAATAAACTAAATAAGTAATTAATAATTAAAATAAAGAAATAATAATCGTAAAATAATTAATTTCTTAATCATTTGGCTGATAGAATACCTAAACCACCGCCATTTCATCTGAATCTGTAACTTTTTGAAAATTAATTAATCGGGTAATTAATCAAATAATTTAAAAAATAATCAAGTAATTGATTAATGAATAAATCAGAAATATCCTTTATAGCCGCATCACTTGGTCACTGTCATGTCCGAATATCAGGTTCCTGGCTCAAAAGGTGCCTGAGATATTGCCCAGATGAGAAAGAAACTAAATAAGTAATTAATAATTAAAATAAAGAAATAATAATCGTAAAATAATTAATTTCTTAATCATTTGGCTGATAGAATACCTAAACCACCGCCATTTCATCTGAATCTGTAACTTTTTGAAAATTAATTAATCGGGTAATGAATCAAATAATTAAAAAAATAATCAAGTAATTGATTAATGAATAAATCAGAAATATCCTTTATAGCCACATCACTTGGTCACTGTCATGTCCGAATATCAGGTTCCTGGCTCAAAAGGTGCCTGAGATATTGGCCAAATGAGAAAGAAACTAAATAAGTACTTCATAAATTGATAATGATTAAGTAATTAATCAATTAATTGATGAATCAAAAAATAATAAATACAATTTTTGCCAGCCCAAATTGCCACTATTGTGTATGGCTGAGAGAGGATGGCTGAGATATCGCCCGAACAAAGAAGAAAACATGAAACCGGATTGAAAACTGAGTGCAGGTATTACCTTTCGGCACGCGTCATCGCCGGGCCCCCTTCGGCGCCCGGTGATGACGTCATGCAGTGTTTGGAGATGGAATCGGAAAGGAAAAGTGAACAATATAATTCAACGTGAAATCGTCGATAGGTATGCATATGCCTGCATTAGATGTCAACCGACTTTTATTTTTGATCTCAATTGAAGGACACATGAAAAATTAAAGGTGACAAGAGAGAGAGAGAGAGAGAGAGAGAGAGAGAGAGAGAGAGAGAGAGAGAGAGAGAGAGAGAGAGAGATAAAAGAGAGATAAGTACATGAGGGGCAGCATCAGATGCTTCTAACTCGAGTTCTTGTCTGCAAAAGGATTTTCAAAGTGCACATGACATTTGACCTGTTGAATCCGGAATTGAATCAGTTCATCTTTGTATTACAGTCCAGACTTCTGCAAGGTTTGGTTAAAATCCCTGCAATGGTTCACAGGTTATCATGGTAACAAAAAAAAAATACAATTATGGATGGACGATCTGAAAACATCATTCCTCCGGCCTACCAGCTGCGGAGGCATACGAGAGAGAGGAAATAAGAAGACCAGAAAAACAAAGGTTCACCTGTCCTGACTTTCCTTCTTTCTGCTCTTCTTGCTGCGCCGTGCCATGCGACATTTGTAGCTGCTACGTCGTGCCGGCCCCACCTTGATGGATGTGTTCTCAAATGGCGTCGTCGTGATCGAAACCTTGTTTCCGCTCTGCAGAGTGAAATGTGACCACGATTCAAAAGCAATCGTACGAATATAAATAAAGCAAGACAACTTTCAGAAGAAGTGTGAAAGGTCACAGACATCACACCTGCATCTGCAAAGACGACACATCCACATTTACTACACATCAAAATATTGATTTATATATTGTTCTTCAAACTCCACTGAGCTCTACTGGGCTCAAGCATTCCATAAACATGCACTAAGCCCAGAATGCCCTGTGGTCGAAGCAAATACAGACTTGGCATTTAATATGGAATTTTTTTTTTGTGGGGGTGAACTTACTTTTCAAGATGTCTTAGAACCAAAAGTTCATTGGAATTATGTTGAAATTATTCTAGATTTTGTTAATGTGACCTTTAAAAGAAACAAAAACCACATTTGACATTTCGAAACAAATAAATTGATCCTTGAAAGTGATGTAAACTGATATCGAACTCAATTCATGGACAGTACTGTGTTAAACTTCTGTACGTTTTCCAGAAGTATCTCTTCATTTTGCACATTAGCCAAATTTTTTTTTAACAAAAACAAAAGTCAAATTACGACTGGGATTACGGACAGTAAAATTACAGTTCAGTACTTCGGGTAACCCCCACGAGCATTCAGGAGAGCACGTACACGTTGAGGCATGCTGTTCACGAGATTTGCCAAGGTTTGGACAGGAATCGCTTGCCATGCAGTGACAATAGCCTGCTGCAATTCACGCACAGAGGTCGGCTGCTGGTCCAAGTGGTCAATTTGACGCGTTAATTCTGCCCACAAGTTCTCTATCGGATGCATATCCGGGGACATGGCAGGCCACTCCATATGCTCTACACCACGGTCAGCAAGAAAGTGTTGGATCATGCGAGCACGATGAGGCCGTGCATTGTCATCTTGGAAGGCAAAGTTTCCTCGAAAGGCTGCACGAGCAAATGGAAGCAATGTTTCTTCCAGAATGGCCCTGTACTTGAACTGGTTCAGGTTTCCATTCAGAACAACCAGGTCAGTTTTGCCCCCTGCATGAAAAGCAGCCCAAACGGTCACCCCACCACATCCAGCTTGGACTCTTGGCACTATACAATCTTTGTTGTAGGCTTCATGCACTTGTCTGCGCACTCGGACGTGACCATCTTGACGATAGACCAGAAATCTCGACTCGTCACTGAAGATCACGTGATTACAGTGTCCTGGCTGCCATTGACGGTGCTCTCTGGCCCACTGCAATCGGCGCTGGCGGTGTTTTCTGGTCAGGCGTGGCTTTCTCAGGGGACGCCTGGCACGATAGCCTGCTTGAACCAGTCGTTGGTTGACTCGCCTTCTGGATACAGGCATATTTGTCAGTTGAGCCGACTCAGCCCTAAGCCGATTAGCTGACTTGGTATGGCCATTGCGGACTAACCAGTGCAGCTGGCGATCATCCCTCCTTGTGGTTCTGCGGGGACGCCCTGGCCTCGGTATTGGAGTAGGGACACCCCTCTGAGCATTTCGTTTCAGGATCTTTGACACCTGACCTTGAGTGCTGCCATACTGCCGAGCAATAGCACGCTCTTTCATGCCGTAATTTCGTAAAGCCACCATTCCATGACAAACAGCATTGTCGAGTTGACGGACCATCTCCAGAGGAAGCGGCAATAACTTTTGGAGACGTGCAGCAGTTGTTTTCCACTAATACAGAATGCAACAACCCTTGTATACCCGACTGTGAAGCCAATCGCCAAATGCACCTGTCCGTACATTTTGCCACGCCACCTGTGATATAATCCTGTTGTTGACTTCTTGCTGCAACTGACAATCAGTGACATGGTTCTTTTAACAAATAAATCACCAAAGTGTAAAAGAAACTCTCCAGATTGATATACTGAGTTAAGAAAGTAAACCCAAGTCAAGAAAAAAAAAAATTCCATATTAAATGCCAAGTCTGTATTTCAACAACAGCCTGGTATTGGCTTAGCGGTTAGGGTGCCGGCTTGGGATCCTCGGATCCTGGGTTCGAATCCCGGTCGATCGCTGAATTAACACCAGGGTGGTTGACTCAGCCTGTCATCCTTCCGAGGTGGGAAAATTGAGTACCAGTTCACTGGTAATTCCCTGTGTGTCGCAAGAGGCGACTAACAGGGTTGGCGGCAGGAAGGATATCCGACCGTAAAACATTGTTTTTAAAAAAGGGGATCACGTTGCCCAAAAAAAGGCCAACCCCTGCTCTGCGGGCAAAAATGGCCTCTAAAGGTGGTATATGTATATATAAACTCCACTGAGCTCTACTGGGCACAATAATTCCATAAACATGCACTAAGCCCAGGATGCACTGTGGTAGAAGCAAATATTTCAACAAGAGACGGTTTCCCGTATATTCTCGCTTTGTCTCACATTCGAATGCCCAAATTGTGGGAAAGAAAGCATCTACACACACATGGATTCATCACAATTACTTCACAATAATAATATGATATTTAACCGGACACATTGATAGTAAATAAATAACAACAAATTATTAACCCCTTGGACACGTATCCAGACAGGTGACTGGTATAAAAACCATAACATTGAACATGGAACCATAACCTCACTTTTAACTTGTTGCCGCAAGTCCTAATGCCATAGGAAGGTGAGGAGGGACCATAATGGGAATTGAAAATTAACAAATGAATACAAGCATGGGCAGATAAAGCAATATGGAAGATAAGGATCAGAGATGATGGGGGTGATGAGGCCTAGCCAATGACGTAAGTCCATCTCCCACACCCCAGTATGTGATACAAATGTGTTTTACAACAATCCGCTCTGCCCAGCATTGCAGTCGAGAAAGACTGAAGAGGACTGAGATGCCCTGATAAAGGACACGAATCGACGTAAAGGGCAAGGACATCAACTCGGATCACTCGGAGTGCACTCACCTTCAAGATGAGCTCGACAACTTCGGTGTGAACCAAGCCATGCACTGGCTCACCATTAACATGCGTAATCAAATCCCCAGCTCGAAGCCCAGCCTCGTGTGCTGGACTGCAATCTTCAACGTTCTGCAGAAGGCACAGGCCACTTTATTCGCTTTGGACATAGACATACATATATATACCTGTGCAGTGTCTGTCACGTCATTGAACTACTCCCTCAAACTTTTGTGAAATCGTACCAAACTTCCGGTCTGCACCTACACTTCCTGTGTGTATGTGCTGAGGGTTTTATTTCAACTTAAATCTTCAACTTCAATTGCTCATAAAAATGTAATATCACCAATATTACAAATAAATTTATACAAAAGAAATGTTTGTATTATGATTGATTAAAATCATGACAACACAGCAACAAGCCTGTGCGTTTGTAGCGACTTGTGGTGAGGTGAAGGTATACACACACACACACACATATATATATATATATATATATATACAGTCATGTGAAAAAGTGAGTACACCCCATGTAAAGTTTTGACTTTTTCAACATATTTCAACATACAGCTATTTGATCTTTATTTCAACAATATTGACAGATAAAGGTGATATAATATAACAAATATCATGAAACATTTACATTTTGTCGTCCATTGTATAATTTAAATAAACATAAATGCAAATTTTGCATGTGGAAAAAGTAAGTACACCCCTACATTTATCACTACTTCAAATACCTAAAATTAGAATCAGGTGCACCAGCTCAGGTGCAAATGATTAGAACATTGTTAGAGAGGATCTTGGAGGAACCAGTCTTATTTAAACCTCAGGCATTTCGTTTGGTTTGCTCTTTGTTGTTGAAGAGTGCGGCGTCACCATGCCGAGATCAAAAGAGCTCTCTGAGGCCTTCAGAAAGAAGGCTATAGATGCCTACGAGTCTGGGAAGGGATTTAAAAAGATCTCCAAACAATTTGAAATCAATAATTCGACTGTCCGGAAGATCATCTACAAGTGGAGAAGATTCCAAACAACTGCCAACTTGTTCAGGCCAGGCCGCCCCAGCATGTTCAGCCCGAGAGCAGACCGCAAGATGCTGAAAGAAGTCTCTAAGAACCCCAGAATGTCATCACGGGACCTACAGGTAGCTCTTGCCACTGTGGATGTCAAAGTGCACGGGTCTACCATTAGACAGAGGTTGCACAAATTTGATGTACATGGGAGGTGTGCCAGGAGGAAACCTTTACTGTCCAGAAAGAACATCAGGGCAAGACTAAAGTTTGCCAATGAACACCTCGGCAAAGACCAGCACTTCTGGAACAATGTGCTCTGGATAGATGAGTCAAAGGTAGAGCTATTTGGCCACAGTACCAGAAGACATGTTTGGCGAAAACCAGAGACAGAATTTGACCACAAGAACCTGATACCAACTGTAAAGCATGGTGGTGGAAATATTATGGTTTGGGGCAGCTTTGCTGCATCAGGGCCTGGGCCGCTCACCATCATAGAATCCACTATGAATTCTTCATTGTACCAGAGGGAGCTTGAGGATAATGTGAGGCCATCTGTCGGAAAGTTGAAGCTCAACTGAAGGTGGACCTTGCAACATGACAATGACCCTAAACATACCAGTAAATCCACCAAGGAATGGCTGAAAAGAAAGAAATGGAGGGGTCTGGAATGGCCAAGTTAAAACCCGGATCTAAATCCCATCGAGATGTTGTGGGGGGATTTGAAACGAGCTGTGCGTGCAAGAAACCCCTCAAACATCGCACAGCTGAAAGAATTCTGCATGGGGGAGTGGGCAAAAATTTCTCCCAGTCGATGTCAGAGACTGGTAGACAGTTATAAGAAACGCCTACTTGAGGTTGTTTCTGCCAAAGGGGGCAATACCACCTATTAGAGCCAAGGGTGTACTTACTTTTTCCACATGCGAAATTTGCATTTATGTTTATTTAAATTATACAATGGACTACAAAATGTAAATGTTTCATGATATTTGTTATATTATATAACCTTTATCTATCAAAATTGTTGAAATGAAGATCAAATAGCTGTATGTTGAAATATGTTGAAAAAGTCAAAACTTTACATGGGGTGTACTTACTTTTTCATGTGACTGTATGTGTGTGTGTGTGTATGTATATATATATATATATTGTCGCGTGACTACCCTTGGTGAACACCGTAGGGTAACACGGATGACCGATTGCGAGACTTTACACTCCCGAGGCGAAAACTCAATGGCGGATTCAAGCTCAACACAAAGTTAAACGCGCGGGAGGCCAGACGCAACGAGCTCCACAGCCTTATCTATTAAAATGAAACACCCAGGAAACTGCGTTCAAATATGTACAGAAAATAATATAAGGATTTATTATTTAAAAGTAATAACAGTGAAAAAAAACACGCGCCGGTAATACTAATAACTAAATCGGGACGTCCCCACACGACTGATATCAAACACAAAACGAGGGAGATTAATTACGAAAAGAACACGTCACGTCGTTCAAAATGTACGCGGATTCGGGCTTATCTGGTCTTTCGTCGTCTTTGTGGCTGCCGTCCAACACCGCTCCTTTCGGCCCGATCGCACACCTCGCTCCAAGTTCCACGGCCCTCTGCGTCCGCCTCCAAGCGCCACCAGGCCTCGTCGGTCCAACGGCCCACACACACCACGAGCTCCTTTGCTCCAACGGTCCACCGCAGGGCTGCACGAAGCAACCAAAACCAAGTGCCAACTGCCAACTGCAACGAGCTGTGGTCACGAATGTTCAACGAACCGTGTCCTGTGCCAACTCCGACGAACTGTGCAACGAACCGTGTCCTGTGCCAACTGCCACGAACTCTGGTACGGAACTGTAACAACGAACTCTGCGACTCAACTCTCTCAACTCTGGACTCCACTCGAACTGCCGAAATGGCGTCCGACCGTCGCCTATATTGGTGGCCGATGACGTCACATTGGCGCGCTCCTCAGCCAATCATAGCCTCCCAACTCGCCCAGGTCACGCCCTCTGCGGCATGCGACTCCTGACATCTCCCGTCCGTGACCCCGCGGTCCTGGTGTAACACGTGCCAGCGAGGTTGGTAGGCCTTTGAGGTGCGCAGGCGAGGTTTGTAGGCCTTGGAGGTGTAAACGGTGGCGGTGTATTGTGGCGGTGTTCTTGGCCTGGTGGTGCCCATTTATTACGAAGTCAATGTCAGGGAAAGGGAATTATTTAATGTTGCACTAAGGACCTAACTAATGTTTATGTGGTTTGCAGTGCCATAAAGGACAAAGGTTTGATTACTAGGTGATACTCACAGGGGCGTTACCTTTAATCCCTCACTATTTAACACTCAAATCTCCAGGTAGATCCACACTCATACATCTTACCCCGACAACCGCCTGAACATCAATAACTTATTACATGTAGAGTCCCTGTCACGACAGCCGAATACCTACCTATTCAGATCTACCTAGCTCTAGATGTTGCATTACCAAATTCATAACACAGCCCCCCCCCTGGAACCGTAGCTCCTGCAAGGTTCACCGCAGGGCTACCATTCCAGCCTTAACACTTACTGTCACACACTTAATTAACCTATGAAATAAATCAGGAAGGGCTGTGGGAAGTGAGTCGGACTACCTACCTACACTTCCTTAACATGCTGAACCCCTTAACCATCATGCAAGTATGTACATCTTCTTCGTTGTTCCTGTGGAGGGAGGAAACAACAACACACAACACTAACTTAACCACAAAACTTAACCATCTTTCCAAAACTCAAAACTCTCACCTTTGTACATACCCCGGTCTACAGACCGCGTCCCCCGGTGGATGCCACAAGACTCAACCTTACCTGCGGGGCCATCCCCAATGCATCCCCCTAAATTTCCTCGGGCCCTGTCCAGATGTTACAGGTGAGTGACACGGCTCGGTGGATTTCGCCCACATTCATGCTACACAGACCCCTTAACCACTCATTCTCATTCCATAGGTCATCAAGGCATTGCAAAAATCAACAAAGCACTTATTCCCAATACACCCCCTGCAGGACCATGGCATTGATGTCATTCACGTGTGTGTGCATTCCTCAACTAGGCAGCGGGGAGGTACCGCACAAAAAGATGGTGGGGGCGCATCAGGCTGTGGTGCCCGCAGTCCCAAAAACAAGTCAACCGACTTACAAATTCATTGCCCCCCCCCCCCCTTTACCTCTTGGCCCCGTGACAGCCCAACAGCCCCTTTCCGCCGTTACCTCGCCGGTGAGGGTCTCCACACACACCAGGCTCCTTTGCCTCCTGCTTTCGCGCAGCAACACGGGTCACCGGGGGACTTCCTCACCCCGCGGCGCCCAACCAGACCCTCCACCGACGAGCTCCAATTTCCAGTTACCACCGGCTGCCAGGGGTAATTGCCGCAGAGGGGGGCCCGCAGGCATCGCTCCTCAGAGCTTGCTCTGTACCTGCGGACACACACACCTTCCCCACCCATGGTCCCCAAAACACACTTCCTCCCCCGCTGCCATTCAATTCTCCACACAACTCAGCACAATTCAGTACAATTCATAGATGGTGTAAAAGGTGTTACAAGGCTTGCCATGGCCTGCCACATGTGAAATCCCCCTCCCCAGTTCACATTTAAACCATCACACATTTCCAAAAGCACAAGTATCGCCCCTCATTATCTCCAATAATCATCACTCACTCTCCAGGTTCCACTCTCACGACCACATCAAAACACCTAACCACAATACAAAAACATACGCCACCCACAAGACACTGTGGCTCCCATTCCATCCCCTCACCGGCCATGTCATCACTCTCACCCGCCTCCCAACTCCAATTTACATGTCCCCAATTTCCAAAGCAAGTCCTGAAGCCTGGGACAGTACTCCTCAAAACACTCACCTCAAGTGCAGGTAGTTGCAGGTTGGTCAGGTTCAAAGTGCAATCCACCCATACAATTCCCCAAATTTCACATTGGGCCTACCAAATCCTTCCAAATTTCTATTTTGTCCCCACTACACTGGCAGGTATGTGGATCCGCATCCAACGGTGATCATCACTACACAACTACCTATGGCCACGACAGCTCTGCACCTCTACCGTGCAAGGGTCACCGGGACAAGGTGAGCAGTCAAAACGCCAACATGGCCCATGAGTGTCCATAAGGGTGCGACCCACCATCCATCCTTCGGCCCCCCCTGCGAGGAACACAGCTGCAGCAGCCCCAGCTGGCCAATGTGGTGAGCACTTGCTGCCACAACACACACTACCGCACACACAACCTCGGCCCTGGGGGGCACGGTCGCAGTGCGTGGCATCCCTACAGCCACGTCCCCTGCACCTCCCCATCATCCCCCAGTCCGACTACAAAACTGCAGCCCCCCCAGTGCTCACCCACACTTGACCACACCAAGGTCCAGTCAACAGCCATGCTCCACCAGGAGACCCACCCAGAAGACATGGTCCACCCACCTCGGACACGCACAGCACCACGTTGACCCTCAGGCTACACAACTACATCCCCATCATCCCACGTCCCAAATATCAGCACAGTTGCCCCCGCAACCAGTTGAAAGCTGTGTCTTGCTACCCTATTAATTTAATCACAGCCTCCAACACTTTGGTCTACACACCTGGATCAATAATGGCGTCACTATACAGTGTCCACCATGGCATTTCACAATCCACCCTTAAATTTGCATCTAACCCACAGATTACCCATGCCAACCATTTGTCACATTTCACTCACCTCACCAAAGAAGGATGCTTTGCCATACACATGCCAGCCGAGCATGGCCCATATGCTCGGCTCGTCGTTACACATCTCCCGATTCACATCCCCATGGCTCTCTTCCCAACCCGAGAGTCCATAAATCACAACGGAGCATCTGTGGAAGGTCGCTCACACCATCACGTTCCACAGATGCCCCAATGGTTGTCCGGCAGGCTATCTCCATCCCTGTCCATTCGGTTTGACCCGCGTCCATAGACCAACCACCATGCCAGGTCACCACATGCTGGTTGTCCCAGAGTCCCTGGAGGAGAGTGCCAGGCCGCATGCCCGGGTGGTCACCACATCAGTCCCAAGTTGGCCGTCCGCAGTGCCACCACCAAAGCGCGACCCACAACACCTCCCCCTAGTGGTCCTCAATATTTGCCATCCCAGGCTTGAGAAACCACCTCGGACCTCCCTGGAGGTCTTAACCCCCACCAGGGTCCGGTGACCCTGCCGGCCCGAGCCACCAGCTCGGACGGCGCCCCGACGGACAAGGGACGCCACACTCCACCAGACCCCCCGTGGGACCCAGGTCGTACCTCGACACCCAAGGCTGGACCCCACGTCCAAATCTCGCCATCACAGCCCCCCAGCTGGCCGGCATACCCAAATTTTGAAAGGGGCAACTTTTGCCCGAGGCCATCACCCATGACCTCCCCATGTCCAAATCCCGCAGCCCGGGGACCAATCCCAACCATGGCTGCTCCAAATCAAGTTCCCATTGTAATTTTATTTTAAATTTTATTTTACAAATTTTCATTCCCACCGCCAAACCGCAGCTGCAGGGAACAACCTCTACCACCGGTTGTTCTGCCCCTCCCTGCAGTTGATCCAAATTCCCTACAGGGACCAAATCTCCAGAAGCTCTATCTCCCGATCCTCCAAGATCCAAATCCAGCCCGGAGCCAACACACTCCCCCAACTGGTTGTCCAATTTTGGAGCCTCGGTTTCCAAATAGCAGTGTACAGTGAGCGTCCCCTCGGTCATTCCAACCACCTCCTCGGACCAACTCACCTCATGTCCCAGGCTCCTTTGGGCCTGAACAAGCTCTACCTCCATGGGACTGTCACAGGTCTCCAGCCGCTGGATCAAATCATCCTCATTATTACAAATCATTCCTGGCCCCGCCAGGCTTTGATCAATATCCCCAATAAATACCTGGTCCGGCTCCATTGCACGGACCCCCAAAAACTCTACCCCCTCTTGCTCCGCACCACCGCCCTGGTGCTGCACAATTCCAAATTCATCCCCCGGTTGGGGTGTTGTGACATCCACACGGTCCCGATAAACAACCAGGCCAGAATGTGGGAAACATTCCCCATTACAACTCTCACATTCCAAATTTCCTTCCCCGCTCACCTGTGGACACTCCACGTTTACCTGCAGGCCTTCCCCATCTACCTGTACACATTCCCCATCCACCTGTGGACATTCCCCGTCCACCTCTGCACCTGCAGTCTCCCCATTTACTTCAATTGCCATTCCCTGTGCAATTCCCAATTTTGCCATTCCCGGTGCAATTCCCTGCTCGTGAGCAACATGCACATCTGCATGGGCCGTACTCTCTCCTGTTCCCAATCTAGCTTCCCCCCGTTCCGATTCAATTTTTGCCACCTTTGGCTTCTCCTGTGCCCCCATTTGAGTTTCTACTTTACCCTCAAATTTCCCCAGTCTGTCCGTAATTTGGTTTTGCACTCTCCCTTCTATGCCATCAATTCGTTCCCCCAGCTGCTGTGCCATTTCCCCAATTTTTCCTTCCTTTCCTTTATTTCATTCCCTTGTTCATTCATTTGTTCATTCATCACCTCCATTTTTCCCTCCAATCCATCGATTTTGCTGTCCATCCCTTCGATTTGTTCTTTCAATCCCTCCTTTAATCCTTCAATTTTATCACTCTGGGCATTCAGTTCCCCTTTTAACCCATCAATTTTATTTCCCATTCCTTCAATGTGTCCCTCCAATCGATCACTCATTCCCTTCATTCCTTCCCTCCATTCCTTCCCCTGTGACTTCATTTGTTCATTCAATCGATCACTCATTCCCTTCATTCCTTCCCCTGGGACTCCATTTTTCGAAGCAATTGACCCAACATCTGGTCGGTTGTCGGGGCCGTTCCTACTACTCCCGACTCCCCGGTGGGGGAGGGGGATAAGTTGGTGCTCGGGACGAGGGAGGTTCCAAGGCTCACCTCTGCATCTAATTCCCCTATTTCCGGCTCACTCCCGACGCTGACGGAGGCCTCGCTGCGTACTTCCATCTCATCAATTTCCGACATCCGCTTTCCGGAAGATTGTTTCCCGCGCGCGTATTTATTTTAATGATTCCTGAAACAATTTAAATTTGACGAAGACACGATATCGCGCTCCGTTTGCCCGATTGATTATTAAATTTCTCCGCCTCGACTATAAAAATTTTGCGTTCGAACGTCGGGCGCAATGTACGCCCGACCGTGTCGATGTCTCCCCGCGGACAAAAAAATTTGTCCGACCGTGTCGATGTCTCGCCGCGGACAAAAAAATTTGTCCGACGGGTTCAAATCCTACACTCCTGACACCACTTGTCGCGTGACTACCCTTGGTGAACACCGTAGGGTAACACGGATGACCGATTGCGAGACTTTACACTCCCGAGGCGAAAACTCAATGGCGGATTCAAGCTCAACACAAAGTTAAACGCGCGGGAGGCCAGACGCAACGAGCTCCACAGCCTTATCTATTAAAATGAAACACCCAGGAAACTGCGTTCAAATATGTACAGAAAATAATATAAGGATTTATTATTTAAAAGTAATAACAGTGAAAAAAAACACGCGCCGGTAATACTAATAACTAAATCGGGACGTCCCCACACGACTGATATCAAACACAAAACGAGGGAGATTAATTACGAAAAGAACACGTCACGTCGTTCAAAATGTACGCGGATTCGGGCTTATCTGGTCTTTCGTCGTCTTTGTGGCTGCCGTCCAACACCGCTCCTTTCGGCCCGATCGCACACCTCGCTCCAAGTTCCACGGCCCTCTGCGTCCGCCTCCCAGCGCCACCAGGCCTCGTCGGTCCAACGGCCCACACACACCACGAGCTCCTTTGCTCCAACGGTCCACCGCAGGGCTGCACGAAGCAACCAAAACCAAGTGCCAACTGCCAACTGCAACGAGCTGTGGTCACGAATGTTCAACGAACCGTGTCCTGTGCCAACTCCGACGAACTGTGCAACGAACCGTGTCCTGTGCCAACTGCCACGAACTCTGGTACGGAACTGTAACAACGAACTCTGCGACTCAACTCTCTCAACTCTGGACTCCACTCGAACTGCCGAAATGGCGTCCGACCGTCGCCTATATTGGTGGCCGATGACGTCACATTGGCGCGCTCCTCAGCCAATCATAGCCTCCCAACTCGCCCAGGTCACGCCCTCTGCGGCATGCGACTCCTGACATCTCCCGTCCGTGACCCCGCGGTCCTGGTGTAACACGTGCCAGCGAGGTTGGTAGGCCTTTGAGGTGCGCAGGCGAGGTTTGTAGGCCTTGGAGGTGTAAACGGTGGCGGTGTATTGTGGCGGTGTTCTTGGCCTGGTGGTGCCCATTTATTACGAAGTCAATGTCAGGGAAAGGGAATTATTTAATGTTGCACTAAGGACCTAACTAATGTTTATGTGGTTTGCAGTGCCATAAAGGACAAAGGTTTGATTACTAGGTGATACTCACAGGGGCGTTACCTTTAATCCCTCACTATTTAACACTCGAATCTCCAGGTAGATCCACACTCATACATCTTACCCCGACAACCGCCTGAACATCAATAACTTATTACATGTAGAGTCCCTGTCACGACAGCCGAATACCTACCTATTCAGATCTACCTAGCTCTAGATGTTGCATTACCAAATTCATAACAATATATATATATGGAGCTTGACCACACTGGGACCTGAATTGTAAGCTACAGGATTGATGGTCTATTTTGACCCATCTAGTGATAGGTTTTGTACAAGAGAAGGTAATCAAAGCTTTGCTTCCACGTGGTATTAAACATTCCGAAGCCCACCACTTCCTTTCCAGGTTATCGTGTTATCTTTTCTTTCTTTCTCTTTCTCTCTCTCTCTTTCTCTTTTTCTTTTTCTTTCTCTTCCTCTCTCTCTCTCTCTCTCTCATTTCCAATTTTTGTTCCATAGCTGTTTCATTCCCAGTCTTCCCTTCCTGTTCTATCATCACCCACCTTGCTGTGTTTGAGCTTGTAACTAGCTCTCTTTGCTGTAAGTATTCCTCTATCGCCCATTCTTCCTTAAAGCGCCTCTCTGTTTGTTGTGTCCCTCTACACTTATGTTAGTGTATTTCCCTGTTTTCCATTTTGTTGATTCTGTCCTGGCCTTTGTTCTAGCTCTTCCGTGAATGTCAACTTTGTACACAAAAACACGCAATGTGTTTAATAAATGAAAGCCCAATAGACGAATCGGAATGAATGGCAAATTAACTTCCAACAGTTTTTTCTTTTTTTAACTAATTTCCATCATTCCCACTCGTATTTTTTTCAACATTTACCCCACTTATCTTAGTTATTTATCCACTTCCAGGAAAAAGAAATGTTGCAACATAGGTCTTGCCAAAAATTCTATAATCCTGTCAAAAAAATCAAGCATTTCTGGTTTCCAATTACCATCCTCCCTTCCGCACTGAAAACATAAAACTTTTTTTGGTTGGAGTTACCTTTCCACACCAAAAGGTGCCGTTGAACGAGCATAATATGCCACTTGAATGTGGTCCATGTCAACCTCTGTCGTCCTGTGTCTTACAGCACTTGCAATCATGTTCGGACAGCTTGTCTGTGCTTAAACATCTCCTATGTCAGAAAAACTTATCATAATCCCACAATAGTAATAAGCCAATAGAAGTTCCCACCTCTAAGTTATCCAGCCTGGGTTCGATTCCCCACCCAACTATAAAATGTCATCCTGGTGTTTCAGGGGCAGGGTGATTCATCAGTGTGCGTTCCGTTCCTCGGATAGACGTTAAACTGGCGACCCGTCTGCCAGCGTTAGTTGGTGGACGTTAAATACCGCACGGTGTCCTTCACGAAGAGTAGGTTAGCTATCGCCAGAACCCTAAAAATAATTACAAATTAATGCCCCAACTCCTTCGCTAAACGTCAGGCCTGGCCAAGATTTGGCTCAAAAACCTGAGTTTGTGAAAGACTTGTGGCCATTAAAGAAAGGATAATAATAATACAGGTTCCCTTATGAGGAACTTAAACAGGCAATTAGGCACATCGAGTCTGCACAATGGTTGCCAACCTATAGGTGTCCATGCTCCATCCTTTTTAAATGATGAGCATCAAGAAAAGCAGTGCAGCACGTACCATTTTTAAAATGTTTGGTTCGACTAGGACGCGGTTCGAACCACCGACCTCACAGCGGACGCTATAACCACTATATCACCGAGTCTGGTTCTCTTTTTCCCATAATACCAAGTTCTCCCTGAATAATATCAATTTTGAGGTTGCCCAGCATGCGCAGCAAGAGCCTGGGGACATGGGTTCGATTCCTCGTCTGAGCGTGTCATTTTCCCACATATGTCAATTAATTAGTTATATAATCCTGTTCATTTATACATGTAAACATTTAATCCTATATACAGGGATTACATACATGTATGTATGTATGTATGTATACATTAATGGCTTTGTATGGTTCAGTGGTGTTCTGGATAGTTTAGTGGGGTTCTGGATGGTTCTGTATGGTTCCGTGGGGTTCTGGATGGTTCTGTAGGGTTCTGTATGGTTGCGTGGGATTCTGGATGGTTCTGTAGGGTTTTGTAGGGTTCTGTATGGTTCCGTGGGGTTCTGGACGGTTCGGTAGGGTTCTGTATGGTTCTGTATGGTTGCGTGGGATTCTGGACGGTTCTGTAGGGTTTTGTAAGGTTGTGTATGGTTGCGTGGGGTTCTGGATGGTTCTGATTTTTTATTCCTCCTCGTCATACTGTGCATCATAATGATAATTTACTGACGGATCTAGAATAATCAGCCTGCATTGCCAGTACATTTAAATGCCAGGTGCTGGTTTAAAAAATTTTTTTTTTCTAAACTTCGAGGCAGGTACAAAATTGTGGAGCTCCTCATGCACTTTGAAAAAGTCTCTGCTTCCGTGTCCAATTACAAAGTGATCCAATGATCCACTCGTTTTCCTGAGAGGGATTATGGGTACACAGAGCGAACCGTACAAAATTAACGGCAGAACGTCGGGGAAGCTTCCGAAGCCAGAATCATAAGAGACAGATAAAGAAATGGAATCAAATCAACAATGTGTTGCATTTAGCAGAACGAGTCGTATAAATTATTGCAATGTGAGCTCTGAGATAATGACAAGTGGAAAAACAAACGACTGCTGTGAATAAACCAAGAGGCAACTCTGATGTGAATCGAATGGATTAATTATAGTGCGTTACGTCACCCGCAAGGAACATCTCATGATGGCTTTAGAGGCCTATGCTTATGTAATGTGTTACTAATTACAATAAAATGTGTTTTCCACTATATTTACTCCCAAATTCTAAAGAGTGGCATCTTCTTACAGTGCAACCAAACAACGTGGAATTCGTCGGATTGAAATCTACATTAGAAATCGTGAAGCATGAACTGACATTTGGAAATACAAACGCAGAAATATTGAGAAAAGAAAATTCGATTATTGTATGGAAATTATTTGGAAGGAACAATATGAGATAAAAAATATATATACAACAAAAGGTGAAGGAAAAAGAATGAGTTGTTCCTGTTTTGTATCCTCATGAGAGCGTATGGCTCATGATGCTGGAATCAAGGTTCAAATCCCAGGTTTTTGTCCAGAATCCGAATACTCATCTCTAAATGTCTCGTCACTACAAGGATGCGTCATTTATTTGAAAGATACATTTCAATATTGTATGCCTTGTCTTGGCTAATGTTTTCTTCTTCTTCTTTGAAGCCAAAAATTGTCACATTCTTGTGGTGTTGGCCGGGGGAAGCTGGTCCGAGTCTTTTGTGAACCGGCTGACCAGGCATGACATTTGATTAAGGTTAGAGCAGGAATTTGTAATTTCTTACCGGGTCTTCATGAAGTATACCGTGGGATATTTAACATCCACCAACAAATGTCGGCAGAAAGGACACCAGTTTGACATCCATCCAAGGGACGGAACACACATTGATGAATCGCCCTGCCTGTGAAACACTGGGATGACAGTTTATAGCTCTGTCGGGATTTGAACCCAGGTGAGGGCACAATGGACAGCGTAGAGGCGAGTGTGTGTGCCTCTAGTCTAGGTCATCATTTCAGCCGTTCCCTTGGTCAAAGTCTAAATACATAAACAAGAAATATGTCGTGCATAGCACGATACTTGCGAAATCCCTAAAATAAGTTGTTGGCCTATGATGACATCAAATATACTTGGTGGTTGAATTCAGTGTCCAGATATGCAAATCTGCTTAAAATTTCAAGTCAATTGGATGAAAATTGAGGATTTTAGAAATCTGGCCTATGTTGACCTTTTGGCCTATGTTGGCCTCATAAATACTTGGTGGTAGAATTCAGTGTCCATATATGCAAATCCTCTTAAAATTTCAAGTCAATCGGATGAAAATTTAGGATTTTATCAATCTGACCTCTGTTGACCTTTTGGCCTATGTTGACCTCAAAAGTTGTTGGGGTTGAATTCAGTGACCAGATATGCAAATCCTCATCAAATTTCAAGTCAATCAGATGAAAATTGAGGATTTTAGAAATTTGGCTTATGTTGATCTTTTGGCCTATGTTGACCTAAAATATAATTGGTGGTTGAATTCAGTGACCAGATATGCAAATTCTATTCAAATTTCAAGTCAATTGGATGAAAATTGAAGATTTTTGAAATTTGACAAAGTTGATGACCTTTGGCCTATGTTGACCTATTGACCTTTTGACCCCAAAAACAATAAACTTATAAACAAAAACAAAACAAGCCCCTAGCTTATGACCAGCTCTACCGTTTGGTGAAGTTTTGTGAAGATCGGTTGAAAATTGTGACCTGCGGCGATTGACAGACAAACAGACAAACAGACAGAATGAAAAATCACTCATAGAGCGACACTTGGCAAAACAGAACAAAGTGGAATGGCACTCAGTAGAGCATCCTTTTAACCTCAAAAATAGTTGGTGGTTGAATTCAGTTGGCTGATATGAAAATCCTATTCAAATTTTAAGTCAATCGGATGAAAATTGAGGCTTTTAGTAATTTGGAAACTGCGGTTGACCTTGGGCCTATGTTGACCTTTTGGCCTATGCTGATCTCAAAAATAGTTGTTGGTTGAATTCAGTTAACTGATGTGTAAATCCCATTCAAATTTCAAGTGAATCGTATGAAAATTGAGGATTTTAGAAATTTGAAATTGTTGTTGACTTTTGGCCGATGTTGCTCTTTTGCCCTTTGGTGATCTCAAAAATAGTTGGTGGTTGAATTCAGTTTGCTGATATGTAAATCCCATTCAGATTTCAAGTGAATCGGATGAAAATTGAGGATTTTAGAAATTTTTTAAAAAGTGGTTGACCTTTGGCCTATGTTGACCTTTTGGCCAGAGCTAATCTCAAAAATAGTTGATGGTTGAATTCAGTAAGCCGATATGCAAATCCTCTTCAAATTTCAAGTCAATCGGATGAATATTGAGGATTTTATAAATTAAGAAAAAAGTGGTTGAACTTTGGCCGACGTTGACCTTGCCCAAGCTGATCTCAAAAATAGTTGGTGGTTGAATTCAGTAAGCCGATTTGTAAATCCTATTCAAATTTCAAGTCAATCGGATGAAAATTAAGGATTTTACAAATTTAAAAAAAAATTGTTGACCTTTGGCCTATGTTGACCTTTTGGCCTATGTTGATCTCAAAAATAGTTGGTTCTTGAATTCAATTCGTCAATGTACAAAAGAGCATGCACAGCTGTAAGGACGAAGGACGGGAACAGTGGTGAGTTTGAGGTGAAGGTGGGAGTGCGTCAGGGGTCGGTACTAAGTCCACGACTATTTGTAGCTGTGATGGAGGTGCTGGCTCAGAACGTAAAGGAGGGTTTACCGTGGGAGTTGTTGTATGCAGATGATCTGGTGTTGATTGCGGAAAGTATGGATGGACTGAAGGAAAAGATGAACAAGTAGAAGGAACGGTATGGAGACAAAAGGTCTGAAGGTGAATATAGGAAAGACAAAGGTGATGGCAAGTGGTAAAGCATGTGGTGAGGTGGAAAGAACTGGGAAGTGGCCATGTGCTGTGTGCAGGAAGGGTGTCGGAGTGAACTAAATTCAATGTACAATGTGCGCTGAGTGGGTTCATCAAAAATGTAGTGGTCTGAGAGGGTCATTAACCAGTGTGGCAGCTACATTCAAATGTAAGGTGTGCACAGAGGGAGCTGCAGATGGAGGAAATGTTGAGTTGGATCTTGGAGACGGCGTGAAGCTGGAAGGTGTGAAAACATTTTGCTACCTCGGAGACATGCTGAATGGAGAAGGTGGATCAAAGTCGGCAACGGTTGCCAGAGTGAGATGTGCATGGAAGAAGTTTCGGGAATTGAGTGGCGTGCTGATGAGGAGGGGAGTGTCGTTGAAGCTGAAGGGAAAGGTGTATGTGTGAGAAGTGTTATGATTTATGGGAGCGAGACATGGGTCATGAATGTAGAGCAGCAACGAAAGTTGGAAAGGGTGGAAATGCGAATGGTTCGGTGGATGTGCGGAGTATCGTTGAGAGAGAGGAAGACAAATGATGAATTGCGAAAGATGATGGGAATAGAGCCTGTGATTGATGCTGTGAAGAGGAACAGGTTGAGATGGTGTGGTCACGTGTTGAGGAAGGATGAAAGTGACCGGTTGAGAAGATTGATGGAAATGAATGTAGAAGGAAGTAGAGGACGGGGAAGACCGAGAAAGACTTGGCTTAAGATGGTGGAAGAAGAAATGCGGGCAAGGGGGTTAACAAGGGGAGATGCAGAAAATAGGGCAAAATGGAGAAGATTGTCATGGGGACCGCAAGGCTAACCCCCGCTCTAGCAGGGAAAATGGCCTTAAAATGCATGTTGTTGTTGTTGTTGTTGTTGAATTCAATTTGCCGATATGTATATCCTATTCAAATTTCAAGTCAATCGGATGAAAATTGAGGATTTTAGAAATTTGAAAAAGGTGGTTGACCTTTGACCTATGTTGACCTTTTGACCCCAAAAATATATAGGATTTTGTCGGATGACAAAATCTAACATTTGGTAAAGTTTCGTGAAGATCGGTTTAAAATTGTGACCTGTAGGCAAGTATAAGTGAGTGGACAGACAAACAAACACACACACACACACACAAACAAACAAACACACAAACCAGAGTGAAGCCCACCACTTCCTTTCCAGGTTATCGTGTTATCTTTTCTTTCTTTCTCTTTCTCTCTCTCTCTTTCTCTTTTTCTTTTTCTTTCTCTTCCTCTCTCTCTCTCTCTCTCTCATTTCCAATTTTTGTTCCATAGCTGTTTCATTCCCAGTCTTCCCTTCCTGTTCTATCATCACCCACCTTGCTGTGTTTGAGCTTGTAACTAGCTCTCTTTGCTGTAAGTATTCCTCTATCGCCCATTCTTCCTTAAAGCGCCTCTCTGTTTGTTGTGTCCCTCTACACTTATGTTAGTGTATTTCCCTGTTTTCCATTTTGTTGATTCTGTCCTGGCCTTTGTTCTAGCTCTTCCGTGAATGTCAACTTTGTACACAAAAACACGCAATGTGTTTAATAAATGAAAGCCCAATAGACGAATCGGAATGAATGGCAAATTAACTTCCAACAGTTTTTTCTTTTTTTAACTAATTTCCATCATTCCCACTCGTATTTTTTTCAACATTTACCCCACTTATCTTAGTTATTTATCCACTTCCAGGAAAAAGAAATGTTGCAACATAGGTCTTGCCAAAAATTCTATAATCCTGTCAAAAAAATCAAGCATTTCTGGTTTCCAATTACCATCCTCCCTTCCGCACTGAAAACATAAAACTTTTTTTGGTTGGAGTTACCTTTCCACACCAAAAGGTGCCGTTGAACGAGCATAATATGCCACTTGAATGTGGTCCATGTCAACCTCTGTCGTCCTGTGTCTTACAGCACTTGCAATCATGTTCGGACAGCTTGTCTGTGCTTAAACATCTCCTATGTCAGAAAAACTTATCATAATCCCACAATAGTAATAAGCCAATAGAAGTTCCCACCTCTAAGTTATCCAGCCTGGGTTCGATTCCCCACCCAACTATAAAATGTCATCCTGGTGTTTCAGGGGCAGGGTGATTCATCAGTGTGCGTTCCGTTCCTCGGATAGACGTTAAACTGGCGACCCGTCTGCCAGCGTTAGTTGGTGGACGTTAAATACCGCACGGTGTCCTTCACGAAGAGTAGGTTAGCTATCGCCAGAACCCTAAAAATAATTACAAATTAATGCCCCAACTCCTTCGCTAAACGTCAGGCCTGGCCAAGATTTGGCTCAAAAACCTGAGTTTGTGAAAGACTTGTGGCCATTAAAGAAAGGATAATAATAATACAGGTTCCCTTATGAGGAACTTAAACAGGCAATTAGGCACATCGAGTCTGCACAATGGTTGCCAACCTATAGGTGTCCATGCTCCATCCTTTTTAAATGATGAGCATCAAGAAAAGCAGTGCAGCACGTACCATTTTTAAAATGTTTGGTTCGACTAGGACGCGGTTCGAACCACCGACCTCACAGCGGACGCTATAACCACTATATCACCGAGTCTGGTTCTCTTTTTCCCATAATACCAAGTTCTCCCTGAATAATATCAATTTTGAGGTTGCCCAGCATGCGCAGCAAGAGCCTGGGGACATGGGTTCGATTCCTCGTCTGAGCGTGTCATTTTCCCACATATGTCAATTAATTAGTTATATAATCCTGTTCATTTATACATGTAAACATTTAATCCTATATACAGGGATTACATACATGTATGTATGTATGTATGTATACATTAATGGCTTTGTATGGTTCAGTGGTGTTCTGGATAGTTTAGTGGGGTTCTGGATGGTTCTGTATGGTTCCGTGGGGTTCTGGATGGTTCTGTAGGGTTCTGTATGGTTGCGTGGGATTCTGGATGGTTCTGTAGGGTTTTGTAGGGTTCTGTATGGTTCCGTGGGGTTCTGGACGGTTCGGTAGGGTTCTGTATGGTTCTGTATGGTTGCGTGGGATTCTGGACGGTTCTGTAGGGTTTTGTAAGGTTGTGTATGGTTGCGTGGGGTTCTGGATGGTTCTGATTTTTTATTCCTCCTCGTCATACTGTGCATCATAATGATAATTTACTGACGGATCTAGAATAATCAGCCTGCATTGCCAGTACATTTAAATGCCAGGTGCTGGTTTAAAAAATTTTTTTTTTCTAAACTTCGAGGCAGGTACAAAATTGTGGAGCTCCTCATGCACTTTGAAAAAGTCTCTGCTTCCGTGTCCAATTACAAAGTGATCCAATGATCCACTCGTTTTCCTGAGAGGGATTATGGGTACACAGAGCGAACCGTACAAAATTAACGGCAGAACGTCGGGGAAGCTTCCGAAGCCAGAATCATAAGAGACAGATAAAGAAATGGAATCAAATCAACAATGTGTTGCATTTAGCAGAACGAGTCGTATAAATTATTGCAATGTGAGCTCTGAGATAATGACAAGTGGAAAAACAAACGACTGCTGTGAATAAACCAAGAGGCAACTCTGATGTGAATCGAATGGATTAATTATAGTGCGTTACGTCACCCGCAAGGAACATCTCATGATGGCTTTAGAGGCCTATGCTTATGTAATGTGTTACTAATTACAATAAAATGTGTTTTCCACTATATTTACTCCCAAATTCTAAAGAGTGGCATCTTCTTACAGTGCAACCAAACAACGTGGAATTCGTCGGATTGAAATCTACATTAGAAATCGTGAAGCATGAACTGACATTTGGAAATACAAACGCAGAAATATTGAGAAAAGAAAATTCGATTATTGTATGGAAATTATTTGGAAGGAACAATATGAGATAAAAAATATATATACAACAAAAGGTGAAGGAAAAAGAATGAGTTGTTCCTGTTTTGTATCCTCATGAGAGCGTATGGCTCATGATGCTGGAATCAAGGTTCAAATCCCAGGTTTTTGTCCAGAATCCGAATACTCATCTCTAAATGTCTCGTCACTACAAGGATGCGTCATTTATTTGAAAGATACATTTCAATATTGTATGCCTTGTCTTGGCTAATGTTTTCTTCTTCTTCTTTGAAGCCAAAAATTGTCACATTCTTGTGGTGTTGGCCGGGGGAAGCTGGTCCGAGTCTTTTGTGAACCGGCTGACCAGGCATGACATTTGATTAAGGTTAGAGCAGGAATTTGTAATTTCTTACCGGGTCTTCATGAAGTATACCGTGGGATATTTAACATCCACCAACAAATGTCGGCAGAAAGGACACCAGTTTGACATCCATCCAAGGGACGGAACACACATTGATGAATCGCCCTGCCTGTGAAACACTGGGATGACAGTTTATAGCTCTGTCGGGATTTGAACCCAGGTGAGGGCACAATGGACAGCGTAGAGGCGAGTGTGTGTGCCTCTAGTCTAGGTCATCATTTCAGCCGTTCCCTTGGTCAAAGTCTAAATACATAAACAAGAAATATGTCGTGCATAGCACGATACTTGCGAAATCCCTAAAATAAGTTGTTGGCCTATGATGACATCAAATATACTTGGTGGTTGAATTCAGTGTCCAGATATGCAAATCTGCTTAAAATTTCAAGTCAATTGGATGAAAATTGAGGATTTTAGAAATCTGGCCTATGTTGACCTTTTGGCCTATGTTGGCCTCATAAATACTTGGTGGTAGAATTCAGTGTCCATATATGCAAATCCTCTTAAAATTTCAAGTCAATCGGATGAAAATTTAGGATTTTATCAATCTGACCTCTGTTGACCTTTTGGCCTATGTTGACCTCAAAAGTTGTTGGGGTTGAATTCAGTGACCAGATATGCAAATCCTCATCAAATTTCAAGTCAATCAGATGAAAATTGAGGATTTTAGAAATTTGGCTTATGTTGATCTTTTGGCCTATGTTGACCTAAAATATAATTGGTGGTTGAATTCAGTGACCAGATATGCAAATTCTATTCAAATTTCAAGTCAATTGGATGAAAATTGAAGATTTTTGAAATTTGACAAAGTTGATGACCTTTGGCCTATGTTGACCTATTGACCTTTTGACCCCAAAAACAATAAACTTATAAACAAAAACAAAACAAGCCCCTAGCTTATGACCAGCTCTACCGTTTGGTGAAGTTTTGTGAAGATCGGTTGAAAATTGTGACCTGCGGCGATTGACAGACAAACAGACAAACAGACAGAATGAAAAATCACTCATAGAGCGACACTTGGCAAAACAGAACAAAGTGGAATGGCACTCAGTAGAGCATCCTTTTAACCTCAAAAATAGTTGGTGGTTGAATTCAGTTGGCTGATATGAAAATCCTATTCAAATTTTAAGTCAATCGGATGAAAATTGAGGCTTTTAGTAATTTGGAAACTGCGGTTGACCTTGGGCCTATGTTGACCTTTTGGCCTATGCTGATCTCAAAAATAGTTGTTGGTTGAATTCAGTTAACTGATGTGTAAATCCCATTCAAATTTCAAGTGAATCGTATGAAAATTGAGGATTTTAGAAATTTGAAATTGTTGTTGACTTTTGGCCGATGTTGCTCTTTTGCCCTTTGGTGATCTCAAAAATAGTTGGTGGTTGAATTCAGTTTGCTGATATGTAAATCCCATTCAGATTTCAAGTGAATCGGATGAAAATTGAGGATTTTAGAAATTTTTTAAAAAGTGGTTGACCTTTGGCCTATGTTGACCTTTTGGCCAGAGCTAATCTCAAAAATAGTTGATGGTTGAATTCAGTAAGCCGATATGCAAATCCTCTTCAAATTTCAAGTCAATCGGATGAATATTGAGGATTTTATAAATTAAGAAAAAAGTGGTTGAACTTTGGCCGACGTTGACCTTGCCCAAGCTGATCTCAAAAATAGTTGGTGGTTGAATTCAGTAAGCCGATTTGTAAATCCTATTCAAATTTCAAGTCAATCGGATGAAAATTAAGGATTTTACAAATTTAAAAAAAAATTGTTGACCTTTGGCCTATGTTGACCTTTTGGCCTATGTTGATCTCAAAAATAGTTGGTTCTTGAATTCAATTCGTCAATGTACAAAAGAGCATGCACAGCTGTAAGGACGAAGGACGGGAACAGTGGTGAGTTTGAGGTGAAGGTGGGAGTGCGTCAGGGGTCGGTACTAAGTCCACGACTATTTGTAGCTGTGATGGAGGTGCTGGCTCAGAACGTAAAGGAGGGTTTACCGTGGGAGTTGTTGTATGCAGATGATCTGGTGTTGATTGCGGAAAGTATGGATGGACTGAAGGAAAAGATGAACAAGTAGAAGGAACGGTATGGAGACAAAAGGTCTGAAGGTGAATATAGGAAAGACAAAGGTGATGGCAAGTGGTAAAGCATGTGGTGAGGTGGAAAGAACTGGGAAGTGGCCATGTGCTGTGTGCAGGAAGGGTGTCGGAGTGAACTAAATTCAATGTACAATGTGCGCTGAGTGGGTTCATCAAAAATGTAGTGGTCTGAGAGGGTCATTAACCAGTGTGGCAGCTACATTCAAATGTAAGGTGTGCACAGAGGGAGCTGCAGATGGAGGAAATGTTGAGTTGGATCTTGGAGACGGCGTGAAGCTGGAAGGTGTGAAAACATTTTGCTACCTCGGAGACATGCTGAATGGAGAAGGTGGATCAAAGTCGGCAACGGTTGCCAGAGTGAGATGTGCATGGAAGAAGTTTCGGGAATTGAGTGGCGTGCTGATGAGGAGGGGAGTGTCGTTGAAGCTGAAGGGAAAGGTGTATGTGTGAGAAGTGTTATGATTTATGGGAGCGAGACATGGGTCATGAATGTAGAGCAGCAACGAAAGTTGGAAAGGGTGGAAATGCGAATGGTTCGGTGGATGTGCGGAGTATCGTTGAGAGAGAGGAAGACAAATGATGAATTGCGAAAGATGATGGGAATAGAGCCTGTGATTGATGCTGTGAAGAGGAACAGGTTGAGATGGTGTGGTCACGTGTTGAGGAAGGATGAAAGTGACCGGTTGAGAAGATTGATGGAAATGAATGTAGAAGGAAGTAGAGGACGGGGAAGACCGAGAAAGACTTGGCTTAAGATGGTGGAAGAAGAAATGCGGGCAAGGGGGTTAACAAGGGGAGATGCAGAAAATAGGGCAAAATGGAGAAGATTGTCATGGGGACCGCAAGGCTAACCCCCGCTCTAGCAGGGAAAATGGCCTTAAAATGCATGTTGTTGTTGTTGTTGTTGTTGAATTCAATTTGCCGATATGTATATCCTATTCAAATTTCAAGTCAATCGGATGAAAATTGAGGATTTTAGAAATTTGAAAAAGGTGGTTGACCTTTGACCTATGTTGACCTTTTGACCCCAAAAATATATAGGATTTTGTCGGATGACAAAATCTAACATTTGGTAAAGTTTCGTGAAGATCGGTTTAAAATTGTGACCTGTAGGCAAGTATAAGTGAGTGGACAGACAAACAAACACACACACACACACACAAACAAACAAACACACAAACCAGAGTGATCAACATACTTGCAAAAAAATTCTTTTTTTGCCAAGTAATAACGCACAAGACCAACCAATATCCTTGAAAAGGCTTCGATTTTCGCAAGTAATAAACTAGAAAACAGCATTTCAGGCAAATGCAAAGGATATGCCTCCGCTCGCGTTAGAAGTCAACCCACCTTTACCTTTGGTCTCAATTAAAGGTCACATGGGAGAGAAAAGAGTGACATTAGATCCTGGTAACTCGAGTTTGGTCTGCAAAATTATTTTCAAAGGCGGCTAACCTTTGACCTGTTGAATCCCAAAAAACCAAACGGTAATCTTTGTGTTATTCTATACTTTTGCCAAGTTTGGTCTAAATCCCTTCAGTGGTTCACAGGACATCGTGGTAACAAAAAAAAAGAAGAAGATAACAGGCATAGGCACAGACGGGTGGACACATAACCCGAAAACATAATGCCTCAGGCCTATCGGCTGCTGATCCGGCCTAACGGCTGCTGATCCGGCCTATCGGCTGCTGATCCGGCCTATCGGCTGCTGATCCGGCCTATCGGCTGCTGATCCGGCCTAACGGCTGCTGATCCGGCCTAACGGCTGCTGATCCGGCCTAACGGCTGCTGATCCGGCCTAACGGCTGCTGATCCGGCCTAACGGCTGCTGATCCGGCCTAACGGCTGCTGATCTGGCCTAACGGCTGCTGATCCGGCCTAACGGCTGCTGATCCGGCCTAACGGCTGCTGATCCGGACTAACGGCTGCTGATCCGGCCTATCCGCTGCTGATCCGGCCAATCGGCTGCTGATCCAGCCTAACGGCTGCTGATCCGGCCAATCGGCTGCTGATCCGGCCAATCGGCTGCTGATCCGGCCTATCGGCTGCTGATCCGGCCTAACGGCTGCTGATCCGGCCTAACGGCTGCTGATCCGGCCTTTCGGCTGCTGATCCGGCCTATCGGCTGCTGGTCCGGCCTATCGGCATCTAGTCAGGCCTATCGGCAGGTGATCCGGCCTATCGGTTGCTGAACCGGCCAATCAGCTGCTGGTCCGGCCTATCGGCTGTTGGTCCGACCTATCGGCTGCTGATCCGGCCTAACGGCTGCTGATCCGGCCTATCGGCTGCTGATCTGGCCTATCCGCTGCTGATCCGGCTTGTCGGCTGCTGGTCCGGCCTGTCGGCAGCTGATCCGGCCAATCGGC
>NC_136261.1:33022124-33109624 GCF_964187855.1 Myxine glutinosa
CATGACCTTTGACCACTTGACCCCAAAATTAAATCAGTTCATGTTTACATCATGAAACATACCGGTACCAAGTTTTAATTTAAATCCCTTCAGCTGTTCACAAGTTATCACATTTCTACCTGACATGACCTTTGACCACTTGACCCCAAAATTAAATCAGTTCATGTTTACATCATGAAACATACCGGTACCAAGTTTTAATTTAAATCCCTTCAGCTGTTCACAAGTTATCACATTTCTACCTGACATGACCTTTGACCACTTGACCCCAAAATTAAATCAGTTCATGTTTACATCATGAAACATACCGGTACCAAGTTTTAATTTAAATCCCTTCAGCTGTTCACAAGTTATCACATTTCTACCTGACATGACCTTTGACCACTTGACCCCAAAATTAAATCAGTTCATGTTTACATCATGAAACATACCGGTACCAAGTTTTAATTTAAATCCCTTCAGCTGTTCACAAGTTATCACATTTTTACTTGACATGACCTCTGACCTTTGACCTCTTGATGCCATAATCCAATCAGTTCATCTTTACATCATATATACTTTTACCAAATTTGCTCAAAATCCCATCACTTGCTCACAGGTTGGTGTAGCAACAGAAATTTTATTTAACATGCCCTCTGACCTTTGACCTCGACTCCAAAATCTAACCAGTTCATCTTTACATCATACATAATTACACCAAGTTTGTTCAAAATCCCATCACTGGTTCACGAGTTGGCGAGGTAACAGGATTTTTTACCTAACATGACCTCTCACCTTTGGCCTTTGACCTCGTGACCCCAAAATCTAATCAGTTCATATTAACCTCATTATACATACCTGCACCAAGATTGACTAAGATCCTTTCAGCCGTTCTTAAGTTATCGCGGTAACGAAGTAATTGTAGCTTAACATGACCTTTGATGTTTGACCTCGACCCCAAAATCGAATCAGCCTATATTTTCATCATAATATACATAATTGTACCAAAATATGGTGAAAATCCCACGACTGGTTCACAAGTTAGCTCGGTAACATAATTTTTACCTGACCTCGTGACCTTTAGAGCATCTGACATTTGACCTTTGACCCCAAAATCTAATCAATTAATCTTTACATCATTTTACCTATCCTAAGTTTGAATTAGATCACTTCAGCCATTCTCAAGTTATAGACCTATTACAGACTTTGACCTTTTGATCCTAAAATCGAATCAGTTCATCTTTACCTCATTATACATATTTGTACCAAGTTTGACTAAGATCCCTCCAGCCATTCTCAAGTTATCACTGTCACAAAAACCTACCATGGACGGACGAACGGACGGACGGAAGGACGGACATCCTGAAACATAATGCCTCCGGCGATTTCGTCGGCGGAGGCATAAAAACACTCATATCCGGATCCGGATTTTCACCGAAATATAATCATTTCGTCATTGACACACACCAAACCTGTCCACCAAGTTTCGGCCGAATCTGTCCATTACTTTTCAGACATCGTGCTCACAGATAGACAGACTAACAGACAAACATGGGTGAAAACAACCTCCGTCCACCTTCAGTGGCACAGGTAATGAAACACGCAGTGTACTTATACACGGACAGTGTACCTCAAGGTCACTACGGTGATGATGTCGTCATCCATGGGGATCTTTTAAAATTCTCAGTTACAGTCACTAATGACATCATCGCCCATGGGGATCATAAAAATGATTCATCTTATTTAGATTAATTAATAGCTCATGATGCATAACTTTAAAACTATTTAATTCACAAATTAGTAGCAGGAAATAAAATGCTTGAAACATTGTGTTGCAGTGTGAGCCTGGTATTGGCTTAGTGGTTAGGGTGCCGGCTTGGGTTCCCATGATCCTGGGTTCGTTGGCTTAGCAGTTAGGGTGCCTGGTTAGGGCTTGGGATCCTAGGATCCTGGGTTCGTTGGTTTAGCGGTTAGGGTGCCGGCTTGGGATCCTAGGATCCTGGGTTCGTTGGCTTAGCGGTTAGGGTGCCGGCTTGGGATCCTAGGATCCTGGGTTTGTTGGTTTAGCGGTTAGGGTGCCGGCTTGGGATCCCATGATCCTGGGTTCGTTGGCTTAGCGGTTATGGTGCCTGGTTAGGGCTTGGGATCCTAGGATCCTGGGTTCGTTGGTTTTGCGGTTAGCGTGCCGGCTTGGGATCCTCGGATCCTGGGTTGGTTGGTTTAGCGGTTAGAGTGCCGGTTTGGGATCCTACGATCCTGGGTTCGTTGGTTTAGCGGTTAGGGTGCCGGCTTGGGATCCAAGGATCCTGGGTTCATTGGTTTAGCGGTTAGGGTGCCGGCGTGGGATCCTAGGATCCTGGGTTCGTTGGTTTAGCGGTTAGAGTGCAGCTTGGGATCCTAGGATCCTGGGTTCGTTGGTTTAGCGGTTAGGGTGCCGGCTTGGGATCCTAGGATCCTGGGTTCGTTGGCTGAGCGGTTAGGGTGCCGGCTTGGGATCCTAGGATCCTGGGTTCGTTGGCTTTGTGGTTAGGGTGCCGGCTTGGGATCCTAGGATCCTGGGTTCGTTGGCTTAGCGGTTAGGCTGCCAGCTTGGGATCCTAGGATCCTGGGTTCGTTGGCTTAGTGGTTAGGGTGCCGGCTTGGGATCCTAGGATCCTGGGTTCTTTGGCTTAGTGGTTAGGGTGCCGGCTTGGGATCCTCGGTTCATTGGCTTAGCGGTTAGGGTGCCGGCTTGGGATCCTCGGATCCTGGGTTCATTGGCTTAGCGGTTAAGGTGCGGGCTTGGGATCCTAGGATCCTGGGTTTGTTGGCTTTGCGGTTAGGGTGCCGGCTTGGGATCCTAGGATCCTGGGTTCATTGGCTTAGTGGTTAGGGTGCCGGCTTGGGATCCTAGGATCCTGGGTTCGTTGGCTTAGTGGTTATTGGTGCGGCTTGGGATCCTAGGATCCTGGGTTCATTGGCTTAGCGGTTAGGGTGCGGCTTGGGATCCTAGGATCCTGGGTTCATTGGCTTAGCGGTTAAGGTGCGGGCTTGGGATCCTAGGATGCTGGGTTCCTTGGCTTAGCGGTTAGGGTGCGGCTTGGGTTCCTTGGATCCTGGGTTCGTTGGCTTAGCGGTTAGGGTGCCGGCTTGGGATCCTAGGATCCTGGGTTCGTTGGCTTAGCGGTTAGAGTGCCGGCTGGGGATCCTCGGTTCATTGGCTTAGCGGTTAGGGTGCCGGCTTGGGATCCTAGGATCCTGGGTTTGTTGGCTTAGCGGTTAGGGTGCCAGCTTGGGATCCTAGGATCCTGGGTTCGTTGGTTTAGCGGTTAGGGTGCCGGCTTGGGATCCTAGGATCCTGGGTCCGTTGGCTTAGCGGTTAGGGTGCCGGCTTGGGATCCTAGGATCCTGGGTTCGTTGGCTTAGTGGTTAGGGTGCCGGCTTGGGATCCTAGGATCCTGGGTTTGTTGGCTTCGTGGTTAGAGTGCCGGCTTGGGATCCTAGGATGCTGGGTTCGTTGGCTTAGCGGTGAGGGTGCCGGCTTGGGATCCTCGGATCCTGGGTTCGTTGGCTTAGCGGTTAAGGTGCAGGCTTGGGATCCTAGGATCCTGGTTTCGTTGGTTTCGCGGTTTGGGTGCCGGCTTGGGATCCTCGGATCCTGGGTTCGTTGGCTTAGCGGTTAGGGTGCCGGCTTGGGATCCTAGGATCCTGGGTTCGTTGGCTTAGCGGTTAGGGTGCCGGCTTGGGATCCTAGGATCCTGGGTTCGTTGGCTTAGCGGTTAGGGTGCCGGCTTGGGATCCTAGGATCCTGCGTTCGTTGGCTTAGCGGTTAGGGTGCCGGCTTGGGATCCTAGGATCCTGGGTTTGTTGGCTTAGCGGTTAGGGTGCTGGCTTGGGATCCTCGGATCCTGGGTTCGTTGGCTTCGCGGTTAGGGTGCCGGCTTGGGATTTTTTTATTTTTTTTGTCCTCTGAATCGAGGCTCGTGGAAGAGCTAACATTTATTTCACAAACAAATCAACCAGACAAACAAAATATATAAAAAGAGGGAGCGGAAGACAAGATGGGGAGAGATGGGGAAGCACACAAACATAACATTTGAGAGCAGGGAGATGTGTGGGAGGGAGAGGGCTTGGGGGGAGGAGGCGTGGGAAAGGGGAGGCGGAGAAGTATAAAACACAAGGACACCAAGGACTTCCAGGACAGAAGTTGGTATTTCAAAAAAGTGGATTTGGGGTGAAATTAGCGGGGGTAGAAAAGATCAAGGTTTTGGATGGGGGAAGATAAGAGATGGTGGTGAACAGCTGTTTTCAAGACCTGGAGGGTGGAGTGGGATTGAAGAGAGTGAGGGAGTTTGTTCCAGAGGCGGGAGAAAAGAGGAATGAAGGAGTGAAGGTGAGCAGAGAGTCTTGATTTTGGCAGTTTAACCATAAGAGGGTTGCAGGCAGATCTTGTGCGACCTGTAGGAATATTTGGGGGACAGAGCCCAGAGAGAGCTGTGGGGGCAAGGCCAGAGAGGAGTCGGTAGAAGACGGAAAGACAACCAACCTGCCTGCGGTGAGTGAGTGAAAGGCCCTTGGAGTTAGCTTCATCGCGGGAGATTCCAATGATTCTGAACGCTTTGGTTTCAACAGCGTGAAGACGAGCTAGGTGTGAGGCAGGAGCACCAGCCCAGAGGGGAGAGCAGTAGTCCATTGAGCTGCGGATGAAAGCCTTGTATGTGGTGAGGATCTCAGGTATGCCTAGGAAGGACTTCGCACGACGGAGGATGCCCAGTCGGCGACTGGCTTTGGAGGCCAGATTTGAAATGTGGTTTTAACAGGAAAGATCATGGCAGATAGTGAGACCCAAAAGCTTGAGTGACAGAACTTCTTGGAGAGGATTATTCAGAAAGTGGATGGGATGGTTGTCCAGTCGGTATTTCTGGAGAGACATGGTAAGAGTGTGAGATTTGTCAGGATTGAAAGACATGTTCCACTTGTTTGCCCAGTTTGTGATTTTGTCCAGGTCTGCAGAGAGTGAGGAGGCTGCAGACTGCCGATGTGAGGGATGAGGAATAGAGTGACAGAGAGTAGAGTCATCAGCAAAGAGATAGAGAGGATTTTCAAGAGAGTCAGAGAGATCATTGATGAAGGCCAGAAAAAGCACAGGGCCCAGAACACTGCCTTGGGGAACTCCAGCCTGAACAGGAAGAGGAGATGAGAGAAACCCATTCAGGGCCACACGTTGACTCCGACTCGAGAGGAATTCTGCCAGCCTTGCGTGGAGATTTCCATGGATACCAAAGGAGGAGAGTTTGGTGAGCAGAGCGGGGTGCCAGACCGTATCGAAGGCACGTGATATGTCAAGGGAGACAGCTCTAATTTCCTGTTTGGCATTGAGGACCTCCATCCATTGTTGAGAAAGCAGAAGCAGCATGTCCAGAGTAGAGTGACCAGGTCTGAAACCAATTTGATGATCAGAGATCAAGCCATTGGAGAAGAGGAAAGATTTCATATCTGAAGCGATGATGGATTCCATGACTTTGCTGATAATTGGAAGAAGGCTGATTGGTCTGTCGTTGCTAGGATCTGTTTTTGCACCTTTTTTGTGCAAAGCGGTGATGTTGGCAGATTTCCAAGCAGATGGCAGATGACCTTGAGCAAAAGAGAGGGTGAAGAGAACAGAGAGAGGGAGTGAAAGAGCGGAAGAACAGGAATTTAGGACCCGTGGGCTGATGCCGTCAGGTCCAGTTGCAGAATCAGAGTCGAGGGTTGACAGAAACTTTTCCACCTTGTCAGGAGGAAAGGACACAGAGTCCAGGAGCAGCTGGGTACGACTGGGTACGGTGGTTACAGAGAGGGATGGGTTTGGGACACAAGATTTAGAGGCAAACACAGAGTTGAGGCATTCAGCTTCTTCACTTGCGGAGTCAGCCGTGTAGCCGTTTGAGGTGAGGGAGGGGATGGAGGGGGAACAAACACCAGAAACAGATTTGACCAGACGCCACCAGGATTTGGAAGAGGGAGACAGATAAGAGTTCGGTCTTGAGAACAGAGAGATATTGTTTCCTGGCTCTCCTGAGGGTGGACACACACTTGTTTCGGGCTTAGTGAAAGGAAATGAGATTTTCCTCCGTTGGATTTGCTTTCCAGGAGACGAAAGCAAGTTGTTTCTGGGCAACAGCCTCACCACAAGATTCTGTGTACCATGGACGGGAGGAAGGGTATGACAACTGAAGACGAGATGGGATAAATCTGTGCATGAGAGAGAGCAATTTACTTTGGAAGAATTCCCAGGATGAGTTGATGTCAGAGGCGGTAGCGGTCGAGATGGGAGACCAGTCCAGATGATTGATGGCTGCTTGAAGACCGTGCCAGTTGGCCTGAGTGAAATTCCAGGCTCGTCGACGCTGAGGAGGCTCTCTGAGAATGGTCAGAGAGATGTCCACTTTAACAAGCACATGATCAGATGAGCCGATTGGAGCAGAAGAAGAGCAGCAGACATTTTCAGGGAAGTTAGTCATAAGCAAGTCCAGAAGAGAAGATGCTCCGTTGACTGAGATCCGGGTCGGGAAATTGACAGATTGTGTCAGTCCCAGTGAGTCGCAGAAGTCCTTTGCTGAAGAGCCATGGCTGGTGAGAGAGTTACCCACACCCAGCCAACTGGCATGGTGACAATTGAAATCACCACATATGAGGAAGAGAGAGTTGGAATGGGTCGATAGAAGTTGGTCCATATTATCAGACAGCGAGATGTCGATGGAGTCATCACTGTTTGGTGGACGGTACAACACACATATGAACAAAAGGTGGGAGCGAAGGGGAAGCCGTAGCCAAAGGTATTGCTGTGGGTGAGGTGGAGAGAGGGCAGTGCAGGGCGAGTGAGGAAGAGAGTTTTTTTAATAAAGATAGCAACCCCACCTCCTGGACGAGGCTCAGGTCTATCATACCGGAGGAGGGAGTAACCTGGGAGAGATACCAAGGAATCAGAGACATCATGAAGGAGGAAAGTTTCTGTTAAGCAGATCACGTCTGGTTTGTCAGAAGCAATCTGTATGGAGAGATCAGTCAAGTGTGAGGGAAGGCCCCAGATGTTTGAGGTCCATACCGTTAATGAAGAGGAAGGGGGAGCATCGGATACAGAACAGGGGGGGGGAGGGGTAGGGTAAGATGTGGAAGAGGAGGAAGAGGTAGGGAGAGCTGTTGAAGGAGATTTCAGAATAGCTTGGAGAAAGGGAAGAATGGGGCGGACAAAAGGTTTGATGGTGATTGGGTGAGGCACAGTGAGGTGTTATTTGAGGCGGGGGAAGAGCGAGGCAGAAGGTTGGGGGAGATGAAGGTGAAAGTGGGAAGGGGGAAGAAGCGGGGAGGACGCTTTGAGGAGGATGGGTGAGAGGGGAGTCTAGGAGGGGAGGAGCGAGGGAGAGACTCAGAGGGAAGGGGTGTGGGGGAAGTTTAGGAGGGAAGGGGCAAGGGGGGAGATTTGAAAGGGATGGGTGATGGGGAAGATTTGGAGGGGAGGGGCAAGGGGGAAGATTTGAAAGAGATGGGTGATGGGGAAGATTTGGAGGGGAGGGGAAAGGGGGTAGATTTGGAGGGGAGGGGTGATGGGGAAGTTTTGGAGGGGAGGGTTGATGGGGAAGTTTTGGAGGGAAGGGGTGATGGGGAAGATTTGGAGGGGAGGGGCAAGGGGGAAGATTTGAAAGGGATGGGTGATGGGGAAGATTTGGAGGGTAGGGGCAAGGGGGAATATTTGAAAGAGATGGGTGATGGGGAAGATTTGGAGGGGAGGGGCAAGGGGGTAGATTTGGAGGGGAGGGGTGATGGGGAAGTTTTGGAGGGGAGGGGTGATGGGGAAGTTTTGGAGGGAAGGGGTGATGGGGAAGATTTGGAGGGGAGGGGCAAGGGGGAAGATTTGAAAGGGATGGGTGATGGGGAAGATTTGGAGGGGAAGGGCAAGGGGGAATATTTGAAAGAGATGGGTGATGGGGAAGATTTGGAGGGGAGGGGCAAGGGGGTAGATTTTGGAGGGGAGGGGTGATGGGGAAGTTTTGGAGGGGAGGGGTGATGGGAAAGTTTTGGAGGGAAGGGGTGATGGGGAAGATTTGGAGGGGAGGGGTGAGATTGGATTTTGAAAAGTGTACGATTAATGGGAAACGAACATTTATTGCAAAATGAGTTTCTTGAGACCTTCGAGTCAAAAATACGTTTGAGGACGCTGAAGGAGGGGTGGAGTGCAGGAGAGTTTCGGGAATGTAGAAAAAAGGAACTGTAAGAGATGGAATTTTTTTTTGGAATGAATAGATTTGGTGAGCAAGTCGAAAGCATCCTTTTCTAGAAGAAGAAGAAGAAGAAAAAGGTGTTATAATATACGACAGAATACAGTTCTTCAGGGGAAAGATTATACATTTTTGATCACGTGATAACCAACAACGTGGTCGAAGAACGAACGAACAAATAAGAACAACGAATAAACGAATAAGAGCAGAGAAGGAAATAATTTTGTTGGCTTTTTTTTTTTTTTTGAGTTGAGATTTTAAACAAGGAAGTATGGGGTGAAAGACTGGGATAAAAAACAGAGAACGAAAGTAATTGCAGCGCAATCGACGAACCTCAGAGAAAAACAAAGCCTCAAGGTCGGACACGGAAGCCTACTAGGCCTCAGAATATGCGACACGAATTAACCGACGATTTTGTATACAGGTATGAAAAATTAACACCGAGAATCTTCCTAAAGACACACTATAAGTACACACACCGAATGATAGATACAGTTTCGACAAAAACACAATTGTGAAAAAATTACTTAACTTCGAACGCGTGAGCGCATGGACAGCTTCGAAAGAACGTGACCCCCAATCTTGCGCATGCGCAAACCCCCCGTAAATTGATCCTAGGGATCCTAGGATCCTGGTTTCGTTGGCTTAGCGGTTAGGGAGCCGGCTTGGGATCCTAGGATCCTGGGTTAGAATCCCGGTTGATCGCTGAATTAACTCCAGGGGGATTGACTCAGCCTGTCATCCTTCCGAGGTCCACAAATTGAGTACCAGTTTGCTGGTAATTCCCCGTGTGTCGCAAGAGGCGACTAACGGGGTTGATGGCAAGAAGGGCATCCGGCCATAAAACATTGCCTGAAAAGGGGGACCATGGTTGTCATGGGGCCCGCAAGGCTAACCCCGCTCTAGCGGGGCAAAATGACCTTAAAACGATCATTCATTCATTCATTCATTATTGTGTTTGAGTGTGCCCTTGAAAAGGAAATGCAGTTTTCAGCGAGCCGTGCCCGATTGACCATTATCTGACCGCTCACTGAATCAACCCTGTGTAAGCACGTGCCATGAAGTTGGTCGCACGATAGCTTGGAGGGCGGGCGCGAGTGCTTTCGTTCTTCTGATTCCGATAAAAGCACTCAGACTTGGATGCCGTGTGTGAGGCCGTATCATGTATTGTGTAAAACACAAAACCGCTTTGCCAACAAGATAAAGGAAAACAAAGAATGATGGATCAGCACAGCTGGTGCTCGACACGAAAGCAGCTAACAGGGCCTTTTGTTTTATTTAAACTTGCCGTAGCAGAAGGGCGATGAAAAATTATAAACTTGGCTATCATATCAGACAGAAGTGAAAGAAAGTGCTGAGATAAGGTAAAACGCGAGGAAGGCCGGATAGATAAAAACTGTCAAAGCAGAATTTTGTGTTCCGGTAAGTAAGATGAGAAATGCACGAAAAATTGAGGAGTCAAACCTAGCAAAGGGTCAAAGGGTCCACTCATCCTTGCGGTGCATTTAATATCCACAGCGTTGCAATGTAATTTAAACGACTTCGGTACGATTCTTCGTAAAATGTTATCCTTTATTTTTTATATTTACGTTTTCTTCTTCTTTCGTATGGAGCACACGCCTGCGGGGTGGCATCATTGGCCGGGGGTGTGGCTGTTCTGCTGATGCCCTCAGCTGGTTAGAGCAGGAACTTGTAATTTGTTCAAGTGCTGGCGATAGTTTGCCTACTCTTCAAGAAAGATCTTTAACATCCAACAACTACTTCCGGCAAACAAGTTTAGCTATCCGCAGCCCATTTAACGTCCATCCAAGGGACGACACGCGCGCATCGATTGATGACCTTGGCTGTGAAACACCAGGATGGCGGTCTGTAGTTGGGTTGGGATTCAAACCCAGGCTGGACAGCTTAAAGGCAAGTGTGCGTACCTTTAGGCCGTCCTGTCAGCCCTTTGGATATTTTGAGAAGAGTTATCTGTGCTCATTTGTGTAATAATAGCTTTATTAAGATTTTTAGAAGTTTTCTTCAAATTATGAATGAATGATCGTTTTAAGGCCATTTTTCCCCACTGTAGTAGGAGTTAGCCTTGCGGGCCCCATGACAATCATGGTTCCCTGTTTGAAGCAATGTTTTTATGCCCTTTCTGACACCAACCCTTAGTCGCCTCTTACGATGCGCAGGGATACGGTGTACCTATTCTAAGTCGGGGTACACACCGGGATCATTCATCTCAGCAAACTGGTACTCAATTTGCCGACCTCGGAAGGATGACAGGCTGAGTCAACCCCCCTGGCGTTAATTCAGCGATCGACCGGGATTTGAACTCAGGATCCAAGGATCCCAAGCCTGCGCCCTAACCGCTAAGCCAACACCAGGCTTTTTTCTTCAAATTATCATGCAGAAAATCAATTTTCACCACTTACCAGGCTCTACAGATGTAAATTGTCTTTGCACATTTTCTAAAGGTTATGGAGGAACGTGACTCATGTCTTTGTCAGTGACTGAAGGTTTTGTTGCTTTTGCTAAAAATAAATGGGGACCAAAAGCGATATATGGAACGACAACACTAATACTGCACGAGGATGAAACTACAGGTGTGCTCAGGTTGGAAGCTGTCAGACAGGGTCTAAATGATTACAGGATTTTATCAAACTAAAACTGCCATCGTGGTGCTTCACAGGAAGAGTTTCATTATGAAGTGTGCTCATCTTTCAAAGGGATGTTTGACCACCTGTGCCATCTGTGGATGGTGAAGCCCTTTCTCTCTCTCTCTGTCATTGGACCTCAAACGAGTAGGAAATGGGGGCCTGTATCGTGGCCTAACCCTAAACTCCCTCCTGAATACAACAAAAGGAACTATTTGGTCTATATCCTTCATTATCATATCTCTATCAGAGAGAAGCATCATCTCTTTACCAAACGTAAACGCATTGTGATTGGAGTGTCCCCTCTGAGACTTTGTGGTCGGTGGTTTGATTCTCTGAACGAGACATACCAAGGACTATAACAATGGTACATGCTGTTTCTTCGCTTGCCAATCAGCATTTAGAGGATAGAGCATGGACAAACCCATAAGTTTGTGCCACCACTAGATGGAGCCACCGACATCCAGTGTGTCTGGGAGAAGGAGTTTTTTTCTGACGTCGAGTCCCATGTTGTCTGCTGTCTCTGTCTGCATGTGATCGCGTAATTTGGGTGTGACCACCCTTCAATGAGCATGACAAAGTGTAGGAAAAAGGATCTCATCATAATCGCCTTCTTCCTAATGTGCAAATTCCTGTCTCCTTCAGCAGGTCTCCCAGTTGAGTTTAGCTATCCCCAGAATCAATCAGTTTAGCTATCCCCAGAATCAATCAGTTTAGCTATCCCCAGAATCAATTAGTTTAGCTATCCCCAGAATCAATCAGTTTAGCTATCCCCAGAATCAATTAGTTTAGCTATCCCCAGAATCAATCAGTTTAGCTATCCCCAGAATCAATCAGTACAGCTATCCCCAGAATCAATCAGTTTAGCTATCCCCAGAATCAATCAGTTTAGCTATCCCCAGAATCAATCAGTTTAGCTATCCCCAGAATCAATCAGTTTAGCTATCCCCAGAATAAATCAGTTCAGCTATCTGCAGAATCAATCAGTTTAGCTATCCCCAGAATCAATCAGTTTAGCTATCCCCAGAATCAATCAGTTTAGCTATCCCCAGAATCAATCAGTTTAGCTATCCACAGAATCAATCATTTAGCTATCCCCAGAATCAATCAGTTTAGCTATCCTCAGAATCAATCAGTTTAGCTAGCCCCAGAATCAATCATTTAGCTATCCGCAGAATCAATAAGTTTAGCTATCCCCAGAATCAATCAGTATAGCTATCCCCAGAATCAATCAGTTTAGCTATCCCCAGAATCAATCAGTTTAGCTATCCCCAGAATCAATCAGTTTAGCTATCGCCAGAATCAATCAGTTTAGCTATCCCCAGAATCAATCAGTTCAGCTATCCCCAGAATCAATCAGTTTAGCTATCCCCAGAATCAATCAGTTTAGCTATCCCCAGAATCAATCAGTTTAGCTATCCCCAGAATCAATCAGTTTATCTATCCACAGAATCAATCATTTAGCTATCCCCAGAATCAATCAGTTTAGGTATCCACAGAATCAATCATTTAGCTATCCACAGAATCAATTTGTTTAGCTATCCCCAGAATCAATCAGTTTAGCTATCCCCAGAATCAATTAGTTTCGCTATCCCCAGAATCAATCATTTAGCTATCCACAGTATCAATCAGTTTAGCTATCTGCAGAATCAATCAGTTTAGCTATCCGCAGAATCAATCAGTTTAGCCATCCGCAGAATCAATCAGTTTAGCTATCCGCAGAATCAATCAGTTTAGCTATCCCCACAATCAATCAGTTTAGCTATCACAGAATCAATCAGTTTGGCTATCCCCAGAATCAATCAGTTTAGCTATCCGCAGAATCAATCAGTTTAGCTATCCCCAGAATCAATCAGTTTAGCTATCCACAGAATCAATCAGTTTAGCTATCCCCAGAATCAATCAGTTTAGCTATCCACAGAATCAATCAGTTTAGCTACCCACAGAATCAATCAGTTTAGCTATCCACAGAATCAATCAGTTTAGCTATCCGCAGAATCAATCAGTTTAGCTACCCACAGAATCAATCAGTTTAGCTATCCCCAGAATCAATCAGTTTAGCTATCCCCAGAATCAATCAGTTTAGCTATCCGCAAAATCAATCAGTTTAGCTACCCACAGAATCAATCAGTTTAGCTATCCCCAGAATCAATCAGTTTAGCTATCCCCAGAATCAATCAGTTTAGCCATCCACAGAATCAATCAGTTTAGCGATCCGCAGAATCAATCAGTATAGCTATCCCCAGAATCAATCAGTTTAGCTATCCGCAGAATCAATCAGTTTAGCTATCCCCAGAATCAATCAGTTTAGCTATCCGCAGAATCAATCAGTTTAGCTATCCCCAGAATCAATCAGTTTAGCTATCTGCAGTATCAATCAGTTTAGCTATCCGCAGAATCAATCAGTTTAGCTATCCCCAGAATCAATCAGTACAGCCATCCCCAGAATCAATCAGTTTCGCTATCCACAGAATCAATCAGTTTAGCTATCCGCAGAATCAATCAGTTTAGCTATCGGCAGAATCAATCAGTATAGCTATCCCCAGAATCAATCAGTTTAGCTATCCACAGAATCAATGAGTTTAGCTATCCCCAGAATCAATGAGTTTAGCTAACCCAGAATCAATCAGTTTAGCTATCCCCAGAATCAATCAGTTTAGCTATCCCCAGAATCAATCAGTTTAACTATCCACAGAATCAATCATTTAGCTATCTCCAGAATCAATCAGTTTAGCTATCCCCAGAATCAATCAGTTTAGCTATCCGCAGAATCAATCAGTTTAGCTATCCCCAGAATCAATCATTTTAGCTATCCGCAGAATCAATCAGTTTAGCTATCCCTATAATCAATCAGTTTAGCTATCCCCAGAATCAATCAGTTTAGCCATCCCCAGAATCAATCAGTTTAGCTATCCCCAGAATCAATCAGTTTAGCTATCCCCAGAATCAATCAGTATAGCTATCCACAGAATCAATCAGTTTAGCTATCCCCAGAATCAATCAGTTTAGCTATCCCCAGAATCAATCAGTTTAGCTATCTGCAGAATCAATCAGTATCGCTATCCCCAGAATCAATCAGTTTAGCTATCTGCAGAATCAATCAGTTTAGCTATCCCCAGAATCAATCAGTTTAGGTATCCCCAGAATCAATCAGTTTAGCGATCCCCAGAATCAATCAGTTTAGCTATCTGCAGAATCAATCAATTTAGCGATCCACAGAATCAATCAGTTTAGCGATCCACAGAATCAATCAGTTTAGCTATCCCCAGAATCAATCAGTTTAGCTATCTGCAGAATCAATCAGTTTAGCGATCCACAGAATCAATCAGTTTAGCTATCCACAGAATCAATCAGTTTAGCGATCCACAGAATCAATCAGTTTAGCGATCCACAGAATCAATCAGTTTAGCTATCTGCAGAATCAATCAGTTTAGCTATCACCAGAATCAATCAGTTTAGCTATCCACAGAATCAATCAGTTTAGCTATCCCCAGAATCAATCAGTTTAGCTATCCCCAGAATCAATCAGTTTAGCTATCCCCAGAATCAATCAGTTTAGCTATCCCCAGAATCAATCAGTTTAGCTATCTGCAGAATCAATCAGTTTAGCTATCCCCAGAATCAATCAGTTTAGCTATCCCCAGAATCAATCAGTTTAGCTATCTGCAGAATCAATCAGTATAGCTATCCCCAGAATCAATCAGTTTAGCTATCCGCAGAATCAATCAGTTTAGCTATCCCCAGAATCAATCAGTTTAGCTATCTGCAGAATCAATCAGTTTAGCTATCCGCAGAATCAATCAGTTTAGCTATCCCCAGAATCAATCAGTTTAGCTATCCCCAGAATCAATCAGTTTAGCTATCCCCAGAATCAATCAGTTTAGCTATCTGCAGAATCAATCAGTTTAGCTATTCCCAGAATCAATCAGTTTAGCTATCCCCAGAATCAATCAGTTTAGCTATCCCCAGAATCAATCAGTTTAGCTATCCCCAGAATCAATCAGTTTAGCGATCCACAGAATCAATCAGTTTAGCTATCCCCAGAATCAATCAGTTTAGCTCTCCCCAGAATCAATCAGTTTAGCTATCCCCAGAATCAATCAGTTTAGCGATCCCCAGAATCAATCAGTCTAGCTATCCCCAGAATCAATCAGTTTAGCTATTCACAGAATCAATCAGTTTAGCTATCCGCAGAATCAATCAGTTTAGCTGTCCGCAGAATCAATCAGTCTAGCTATCCCCAGAATCAATCAGTTTAGCTATCCGCAGAATCAATCAGTTTAGCTATCCCCAGAATCAATCAGTTTAGCGATCCCCAGAATCAATCAGTTTAGCTATCCCTAGAATCAATCAGTTTAGCTTTCCCCAGAATCAATCAGTTTAGCTATCCGCAGAATCAATCAGTTTAGCTATCCGCAGAATCAATCAGTTTAGCTATCCGCAGAATCAATCAGTTTAGCTATCCGCAGAATCAATCAGTTTAGCTATCCGCAGAATCAATCAGTTTAGCTATCCGCAGAATCAATCAGTTTAGCTATCCGCAGAATCAATCAGTTTAGCTATCCGCAGAATCAATCAGTTTAGCTATCCCCAGAATCAATCAGTTTAGCTATCCCCAGAATTAATCAGTTTAGCTATCCCCAGAATCAATCAGTTTAGCTATCCCCAGAATCAATCAGTTTAGCTATCCCCAGAATCAATCAGTTTAGCTATCCCTAGAATCAATCAGTTTAGCTATCCCCAGAATCAATCAGTTTAGCTATCCCTAGAATCAATCAGTTTAGCTATCCCCAGAATCAATCAGTTTAGCTATCCCCAGAATCAATCAGTTTAGCTATCCCTAGAATCAATCAGTTTAGCTATCCCCAGAATCAATCAGTTTAGCTATCCCCAGAATCAATCAGTTTAGCTATTCCCAGAATCAATCAGTTTAGCTATCCCTAGAATCAATCAGTTTAGCTATCCCCAGAATCAATCAGTTTAGCTATCCCCAGAATCAATCAGTTTAGCTATCCGCAGAATCAATCAGTTTAGCTATCCCTAGAATCAATCAGTTTAGCTATCCCCAGAATCAATCAGTTTAGCTATCCCCAGAATCAATCAGTTTAGCTATCCGCAGAATCAATCAGTTTAGCTATCCCCAGAATCAATCAGTTTAGCTATCCCCAGAATCAATCAGTTTAGCTATCCGCAGAATCAATCAGTTTAGCGATCCACAGAATCAATCAGTTTAGCTATCCCCAGAATCAATCAGTTTCGCTATCCCTAGAATCAATCAGTTTAGCTATCCCCAGAATCAATCAGTTTAGCTATCCCCAGAATCAATCAGTTTAGCTATCCCCAGAATCAATCAGTTTAGCTATCCACAGAATCAATCAGTTTAGCTATCCCCAGAATCAATCAGTTTAGCTATCCACAGAATCAATCAGTTTAGCTATCCCCAGAATCAATCAGTTTAGCTATCCACAGAATCAATCAGTTTAGCTATCCCCAGAATCAATCAGTTTAGCTATCCACAGAATCAATCAGTTTAGCTATCCCCAGAATCAATCAGTTTAGCTATCCCCAGAATCAATCAGTTTAGCTATTCCCAGAATCAATCAGTTTAGCTATCCCTAGAATCAATCAGTTTAGCTATCCCCAGAATCAATCAGTTTAGCTATCCCCAGAATCAATCAGTTTAGCTATCCGCAGAATCAATCAGTTTAGCTATCCGCAGAATCAATCAGTTTAGCTATCCCCAGAATCAATCAGTTTAGCTATCCGCAGAATCAATCAGTTTAGCGATCCACAGAATCAATCAGTTTAGCTATCCCCAGAATCAATCAGTTTCGCTATCCCTAGAATCAATCAGTTTAGCTATCCCCAGAATCAATCAGTTTAGCTATCCACAGAATCAATCAGTTTAGCTATCCCCAGAATCAATCAGTTTAGCTATCCCCAGAATCAATCAGTTTAGCTATCCCCAGAATCAATCAGTTTAGCTATCCCCAGAATCAATCAGTTTAGCTATCCCCAGAATCAATCAGTTTAGCTATCCACAGAATCAATCAGTTTAGCTATCCCCAGAATCAATCAGTTTAGCTACCCACAGAATCAATCAGTTTAGCTATCCACAGAATCAATCAGTTTAGCTATCCCCAGAATCAATCAGTTTAGCTATCCACAGAATCAATCAGTTTAGCTATCCCCAGAATCAATCAGTTTAGCTATCCACAGAATCAATCAGTTTAGCTATCCCCAGAATCAATCAGTTTAGCTATCCACAGAATCAATCAGTTTAGCTATCCCCAGAATCAATCAGTTTAGCTATCCCCAGAATCAATCAGTTTAGCTATTCCCAGAATCAATCAGTTTAGCTATCCCTAGAATCAATCAGTTTAGCTATCCCCAGAATCAATCAGTTTAGCTATCCCCAGAATCAATCAGTTTAGCTATCCGCAGAATCAATCAGTTTAGCTATCCCTAGAATCAATCAGTTTAGCTATCCCCAGAATCAATCAGTTTAGCTATCCCCAGAATCAATCAGTTTAGCTATCCGCAGAATCAATCAGTTTAGCTATCCCCAGAATCAATCAGTTTAGCTATCCGCAGAATCAATCAGTTTAGCTATCCCCAGAATCAATCAGTTTAGCTATCCGCAGAATCAATCAGTTTAGCGATCCACAGAATCAATCAGTTTAGCTATCCCCAGAATCAATCAGTTTCGCTATCCCTAGAATCAATCAGTTTAGCTATCCCCAGAATCAATCAGTTTAGCTATCCACAGAATCAATCAGTTTAGCTATCCCCAGAATCAATCAGTTTAGCTATCCCCAGAATCAATCAGTTTAGCTATCCCCAGAATCAATCAGTTTAGCTATCCCCAGAATCAATCAGTTTAGCTATCCCCAGAATCAATCAGTTTAGCTATCCACAGAATCAATCAGTTTAGCTATCCCCAGAATCAATCAGTTTAGCTACCCACAGAATCAATCAGTTTAGCTATCCACAGAATCAATCAGTTTAGCTATCCGCAGAATCAATCAGTTTAGCTATCCCCAGAATCAATCAGTTTAGCTATCCCCAGAATCAATCAGTTTAGCTATCCCCAGAATCAATCAGTTTAGCTATCCGCAGAATCAATCAGTTTAGCGATCCACAGAATTAATCAGTTTAGCTATCCCCAGAATCAATCAGTTTCGCTATCCCTAGAATCAATCAGTTTAGCTATCCCCAGAATCAATCAGTTTAGCTATCCACAGAATCAATCAGTTTAGCTATCCCCAGAATCAATCAGTTTAGCTATCCCCAGAATCAATCAGTTTAGCTATCCCCAGAATCAATCAGTTTAGCTATCCCCAGAATCAATCAGTTTAGCTATCCCCAGAATCAATCAGTTTAGCTATCCACAGAATCAATCAGTTTAGCTATCCCCAGAATCAATCAGTTTAGCTACCCACAGAATCAATCAGTTTAGCTATCCCCAGAATCAATCAGTTTAGCTATCCCCAGAATCAATCAGTTTAACTCTCCCCATAATCAATCAGTTTAGCTATCCCCAGAATCAATCAGTTTAGCTATCCCCAGAATCAATCAGTTTAGCTATCCGCAGAATCAATCAGTTTAGCGATCCACAGAATCAATCAGTTTAGCTATCCCCAGAATCAATCAGTTTCGCTATCCCTAGAATCAATCAGTTTAGCTATCCCCAGAATCAATCAGTTTAGCTATCCCCAGAATCAATCAGTTTAGCTATCCCCAGAATCAATCGGTTTAGCTATCCGCAGAATCAATCAGTTTAGCGATCCACAGAATCAATCAGTTTAGCTATCCCCAGAATCAATCAGTTTCGCTATCCCTAGAATCAATCAGTTTAGCTATCCCCAGAATCAATCAGTTTAGCTATCCACAGAATCAATCAGTTTAGCTATCCCCAGAATCAATCAGTTTAGCTATCCCCAGAATCAATCAGTTTAGCTATCCCCAGAATCAATCAGTTTAGCTATCCCCAGAATCAATCAGTTTAGCTATCCCCAGAATCAATCAGTTTAGCTATCCACAGAATCAATCAGTTTAGCTATCCCCAGAATCAATCAGTTTAGCTACCCACAGAATCAATCAGTTCAGCTATCCACAGAATCAATCAGTTTAGCTATCCGCAGAATCAATCAGTTTAGCTATCCCCAGAATCAATCAGTTTAGCTATCCCCAGAATCAATCAGTTTAGCTATCCCCAGAATCAATCAGTTTAGCTATCCGCAGAATCAATCAGTTTAGCGATCCACAGAATCAATCAGTTTAGCTATCCCCAGAATCAATCAGTTTCGCTATCCCTAGAATCAATCAGTTTAGCTATCCCCAGAATCAATCAGTTTAGCTATCCACAGAATCAATCAGTTTAGCTATCCCCAGAATCAATCAGTTTAGCTATCCCCAGAATCAATCAGTTTAGCTATCCCCAGAATCAATCAGTTTAGCTATCCCCAGAATCAATCAGTTTAACTCTCCCCAGAATCAATCAGTTTAGCTATCCCCAGAATCAATCAGTTTAGCTATCCCCAGAATCAATCAGTTTAGCTATCCCCAGAATCAATCAGTTTAGCTATCCCCAGAATCAATCAGTTTAGCTATCCCCAGAATCAATCAGTTTAGCTATCTGCAGAATCAATCAGTTTAACTCTCCCCAGAATCAATCAGTTTAGCTATCCGCAGAATCAATCTCATCACTCGACATTGAACCCTCCAGTAGCGATGTCCTTCCTCAGATGTGGTGATTGAAACTGCACACAGTATTCCAGATGAGGTCTCGCTGTATTCATCGACAGTTAAAACTACCTCATCTGATATATTTAATCCACCTATGAATACAATTTAAAACCCTATTAGCTTTACCTAAAGCTGCCTGTCTCAGTTCCTCACGCTTACCGCCACCTGCCCTAACCTCGCTCTCACCACCCGTTCCCCACAGCCTGCACTCACACCAATCTCAACTGCTTTCACTCTCCCCACCCTCACCGCTACCTGCAGTCACTTCACCATTGCCACCGCCTCATCTGACCCTCACCACTGCCTGTCTTGCCCCACCCTCACAGTAACCTTCCCTCACCCTCAACTGCATGCACTGTACCCACCATGACCATTGCCAGCCATTGCCCTACCCTCACCATTGCCCACACCCACCTCACTCTTTCCACTACCTGCCCTCACCCCACCCTCACTATTAATAATAATAATAATGCATTTATTTTATATAGCGCTTTTCAGGAAGCCCAAAGACGCTTTGACAGAGTGCAAAACATAACGCATAGCAAAACATAAAGACAATTGCAAAAAAAGAAGAATCAATAGGGAAATATTCAAAGCACAAAGGAGGGAGAAGGAGAGGAGATAGTCAGGGGTTAGATGCTGTGGGTTAAATGTTGAATGCAGTGTTGAACAGGTGGGTCTTGAGTGATGTTTTGAATGTGGTGAGTGAGGAGGAGTCTCTGATGGTGTGAGGTAGCGAGTTCCAGAGGGTGGGAGCAGCGATGGAGAAGGCCCTGTCCCCCCAGGATCTAAATTTGGTCCGGATGGGGGGGGGTCAGGAGGTTGGTACCAGCAGAGCGGAGGTTGCGGGTGGGAGTGTGTCTGGAGAGGAGGTCAGCCAGGTAGGATGGGGCCAGGTTATGGAGGGCTTTGTAGGTCAAGAGGAGGATTTTGTACTGGATTCTCTGGGAGATGGGGAGCCAGTGAAGCTTGTAAAGGACGGGGGTGATGTGGTCACGGGTCCGGGAATGGGTGAGTAGACGGGCAGCGGAGTTCTGAATGTATTGGAGTTTATTGGTGATTGTTGAGGGTGAACCATAAAGGAGGCTATTGCAGTAGTCCAGACGGGAAGTGATGAAGGCGTGGATGAGGGTTTCTGCAGCCACAGAGGAGAGGGATGGACGGAGACGGGCGATGTTTTTCAGGTGGAAGAAGGCTGTCTTTGTGATCTGGATATTGCTGTGGCTATTGCTTTTGCTTTGGCCTTAAAGTCAAAGTTTGGCATCACCCACACCACTGCCTTCACTCACTCCACCATTATCACTGCCTGTAATCACATCTGCACTTACACTCCTCCTACCATCACCACTCTTTACACTCACCACACCTTCACCACTGCCAACCTCCTCTGCAGACTCCCTCCACAAACAAACTTTTATCAAGAAATTGTTCACACACTGTAATCCCATTCCTTCAACCTATCTATGATAATCTGAAGGTGTGCCATTTGTTCTACTTTTCTCCTAGCTGCAGCAGTCTTTCTGTCCATGTAATCATGCTCTTCCGTCACGTTTTCAAGATGGCAGCTTGCCATAATCTGCCATTCCTCATTTTTACCCGCAGTCGGCTCTTCTCAAAGTATCCATGTTTCGTTTCCGCAAATCTCACGTCTACCCGTTCCCACCACTCCAATGTTGGTATGTTATTGTTTCACATTCTCTATCCATATAGTTCTTCATGAATGTTGATGTTTATATGAAAGATTGACAGGAAGAAAAACTTGGAGCACTGTCTACTTCCTTAGCTTACAAGTCAGAAATATTTTTTGTTCTTACAAGGGAAGAGGAAGTTGGAAGGAAGTTTTGCTCCGAAAGAACGAAGCGCACTTCATCAAAGTATCAAGTGTGAGGGTGGTTGTGGAATACAAACATTGAACAAAAGGACAAAGACAACACCGGTCAACGCACATCTCGGGTGATCCAAGGATCCAGGCCTTTTCCTTGGAGCGCAATGTCACCAAGCTTCCCTGGCGCTCGATGCGGTCTTCCTTTTCCTCGCTCATACTTCGCTTGGGGACGGCAGACATAGATGAGGAGACGCTCGATGACAACTGACGCTTGTCATCCGGATGGGAGAGCCGCTCCATGCTGCTATACACCTTGGGAGAACGCGGTGTTGGAGAATAACGCTCAGCGTCCACCAAAATGATTTCAATGTCACAACAGAAGTTTGATTGCCTTAAATTAATTTGTTTATCGTTAATTGTGCAACAAAATCTTGGAACAAGGAGGTAATGGTGTGTGCGTGTGTAGGAGTGGGGGATGAGGTGGGGTAGGAAGAGCGGTATGAAGGAGCAGATGAAGAAACGAGAAGCGAAAATAAGAAAACGGAAGAGGTTGTTCTTAATTAAAACCTTAAAGCGTGGTGAGCATGATGAGAAATGTCGTATATCCATGAGATCTTCATCATTGGTATCATCCTCAGAATCAAGGTGGCTGTACCGATCAGATCGAGCTGATGGGGGAAGGTGGGAGTGGGAGGGAAACAATACAGTAATTTGCCATTAAAAACTAGACATAACTCAACGTTGCGAGGTCAACCGATCTGCCTCGGCCCACATTAAGTCTTTGCTTACTCTAACTTTTACCTAAAACCGGACATAATTTCAAGACCATTTGACTTCAATATCTCACCTGTACATATGTATCATGGCACATGCACTTAGTTTAGTTCAAATCCCATATCCAATGCTATCACATGAACAGGAGTTTTAATGTGACCTATGACCCTTGACCTTATAGTAACAATTAATCTTTCATGGATGGATGCACTGATGGAGGTTTATACATACTTGCACCAAGTTTGATTAAAATTCCTTCAGCTGTTCTCAAGTACCACATTTTTACCTGACATGACCTCTGACATTTGACCTCTTGAATGTCGAAATATAATCACAGTTCATCTTTGCATCACAATATACACTAATACCAGGTTTGGTGAAAATCCCATCACTGGTTCACAAGTTAGCACGGTAACAGAATTGTTACCAAATGGGACCGCTGACCTTTGACCTCTTGACCCCATAATCTTAGCAGTTCAAATATACATGATTATTCAGACTTGAACCAAGTTTGACTTTGATCCTTTCAGCCGTTCTTAAGTTATTGCGGTAAAAAAAATCCATCACGGACGCACAGACAACCTGAGAACATAGTGCCTCTGGTGACTTTGTCGCGCAAACAAGAAGTCAAGTCAAGGTTCAAGTACTACAAACACAAGAGTTGAGTATTTAAACTCAAAGTATGAGTCAATTCGAGTTGGCCTGTCTGGCATTCCATTCTGAGTACCTCGCTCAAACTGTGGCACAAGGTTCAAATGCAATCAATATATACGACATTGATTATGTTCTTAGCCCACTAATTATATTGTTTTTCATCAAGGTAATGCTCCTGAAAGAGTTAGTATATAAATCAGAAACAGGAAAAAGACATGCGGACACATCGGTGTACCTTTACAGGAATTAGGACGTCAGTAGACAATGGATTGATCAACATGGCATTGACCTTATATTCCCAGTGTGCAGGAGACAGAGGTCACGTGTCAAGCAGTCTTTAAGTGTCGTGAAAATGTCAACTGTCACCCCTCTACAGCTGGCTCATTGCTGTGTTCACCACAATTAAATAGCATCACCAGCGTTTCCCATCGCCGAATTCTCACAATCGCTCTGTCTCTCCGTTTCATTTTGTGGCCGTTATGTCATGTCACCATCAACTTTACATTTCTTTGCCTCACTCAGTCAGGATCAATCACTGCATATCCAATCACCGATGTTAGTTTATATCGATATTTATGTCTATATACCCCCCCCCCCCCTCCCCATTTACATTAATTATTATGAGATAAATTGATCCATTTAACGCCGTTTCACTTAACGTCATGTTTTCAGGTATATAACCCTAACATTAATTGAGGACCAGGTATCTATATAATATTCTCCGGAGGTGATTCTGTCTGTCTGTCTGTGACCTGTCTGTCTGTCTGGGGGTGTGGCTACACCCGGTATGGGAGGGGCTTCAAAAACAAATCACCACCATTTTGTTTCCTTGCATAGCTTTGAGGCTTCTTTTGTTAGGCCCACGGTGTCTTGCTCTCTCTCACAGTTTTATTTCAACTCTAATTTGATATCTCATTTCATTTTTCACAGTCGCTAACATGGTTTTAGACTCGGTTGCAAAAAACGGGAATAAAATTTGATGAAAGTTACTGCTTATAGAACAAAATGCATTTTCAAAGGCCTGCAACATAAAGTCCATTGAGACATCCTCACAGCTTTATCTCGACTCTAATTCGATATCTCATTTCATTTTTCACAGTCGCTAACATGGTTTTAGACTCGGTTGCAAAAAAACGGGAAGGAAATTTGTTGAAAGTTAACGCACAGGCAGGAAATAGCCAAGATCGGCACAGTATATTGTAACGAATTTGAGAAGTGTAACGGTTTTGAGAAGTGTAACAATTTTGGAGAAAGTGTAACGAATGTGAAAAGTATGGTTTTGTTGTGTGCAACACCCTCGTAATGTAAATAATGGTCGCAGCCGTCCTCCTAGTTAATTCCATGAAACTTACACACAGGCCACGATATATCTTTTCAAATAGTTTATTTCCTTATTCTATGTAGGCTAAATATGTGTTTCCCACTAGATTGACTCTGCATTGCATCAAACGAAATAAAGCGTAGGCCCCTCCGATGATCCATGGCAGCTCAAGTGCCAGGGATTCCCCCACTTGAGCTTTGACAGCAACCGTTTATTGCAGTACTGAACTGCTGTGCAACGTGACGGCGCCTTACCTGCAGCTGCTGACCGGTTTTCGCCATTTGCGGCCATTACGAACAAGGGGAGTGGCTAGAGAAGACGGGTCGCCCCCCTCGTCATAGGGGGGAGGAGTAAGTCGGCCCCGCTCATCCAACCCAGAACAAGGGGTTTGGCTAAGAGAGGGCGGAGCGGGAACCCCCGAGAAAGTGCGCGAAGGTTCGGTGAGAAACCAATATAAGCCGCCGCGGGACGCACTCCACCCTCTTGCTCTGACCCCGTCCTCTTGCTTGCTGTCGCTCGTTGTTGCTGGGGAGAAGGAAGACGCCTGAACGAGCAGGTGTGTGCGAGCCATCGTGCGACCAGCTGCGCTGCAGCTAAGGGGGCAGCTAAGGGGCCGCAGGCCACGAAAAGGACGCGCCAGGCAGCAATCCACGCTGGACCCTCCATTGCCTCCCAAAACAACCATCCATCCTCAAGCCATACCTGCCTGCAATATCCCCCGTGTAAGTGTGAACGTCGTCTGTCTTGAATGTTGTCCTGGGGTTTTTAAGTAAATTGAATAGTATAAGCTAACGATTCACTGTGTATCTGCTCCTTCCATTCGCTGAATATAACCGATTGCTCTCGTTGCTCTGGCTTGTGAAAATACTTAATAAATCCTGTTATTCCTCCGTACTTCTTCTTCTTCTTCATTCTCGTTCGGTCGCTTTAGAGGTTTCCCGATTGAATAGCGGTGGCGCGATCCGGCCAAAGTTTGGGGTAAATCGGGTTTTAGTTAGGGGAATAACTGTTCGGTCGCGGTAATACCAACCGCTCGGTCAAAATAACATCTTCAACCGCGTCCGTAACAATTGGTGTCAGAAGTGTCGGATTCGGACCTGAAGCGTTTAACGCGCTCAAAATTACAAAGTAGCCGAAATTTGCTTTTGTTTTACAAAAACCCGAATTTTGAAATCGCGCCATGGCTGGTCAAGGCGATCGGATGTCGGTGGGGGAGATAGAGGGGTTAGGAGTAACCCAGGATCAAATGGAGGGGAGCAATGAGGAGGCGGTTGAGGGGGTATCAGACGCACAAAATGGCGTCCTCGCGCACGAGGTATCAGACGCACAAGATGGCGTCCTCGCGCACATGGTTATTGCGGCACCAAATTTAGCCGCGCCCGTGGTCGCGGCAGCCGAGCCAGAGATGCCAGGTTACATGCGAGCCTTCATGGCCCATTTTATGGCAGAAGTACAGAAAAAGAACGACAGTATGGACAGGCTAGAAGCAAAAATGGGACAAATGGGGAACCGGATGGATGCTCAGAGTGAGCAATTGGGGGTAATGAGGGACGAAACGAGGGGTACCGGTGAGGGGTTAGACAATAATTTTAAGGGGTTAGACAAGAAATTTGGGAAGTTAGACAATAATTTTGAGGGGTTAGACAACGGGATAAAAGAGGTGAAAAATGGGTTAATGGGGTTAGAAAATAGGATGGAGGGCAAATTGCGGGAAATAGGGGAACAATCTGCCAGGGAAATCAAACGAATGGGGAACCAGATAGAGGAGATGCAAATCGGGTTAGAAAGTAAACTGGATGCTCAGAGGGATGAATTGGGACAGATGAGGGTGGCATCTACAAAAGAGATGGAGGAGATGAAAGAGGGGATACGACGAGGTGTGAGTGAGGAGGTTTCGGGGCTACGCGAGGAGGTAAAGCGAGGTGAGAAGCGTAGAGAGAAAGAGGTGAGGAATAATACGGCTAGGTTACAGGGGGGAATAGAAGATCTGACGAAGGGAGTAGAACAGCTGACAGTAGGACAAAGGGAACTAGCGGACCAAGTGGAAAAGAACACTGCAATCATCGGGGGTTTAAAAGCGACACAAAAGGACATTAAAAATGAATTAATAGCGACACAGAAGGAATGTCAAATGGTACGTGAGGGATTGACAATGAGGTTGGATGAGGTGACAGAAGTAATGGAGACAAAGGACCGGCAAGTGAGGATGCACATAGAGACGGTCACGGTAGCCTTAGAGGACGAACTTGAGGAGACGCACCGGGAAATAAAAGAGGTGAAGCAAAAATTAGAGGAAGTGGAAGAAGAGGTGAGTGAAATTAAGAAGAGACGGACAGAAACTAAGAGAGAAATAAAGGAGGAGGTAATGGAATTGGTACAAGGTCGGTGCTCAACTCATGATGTGCTGCTCACTAACCAAATAAAGAGTTTGCATGTGGCAAAAGAGGTGCGGAGACGAGGTGCCAAGGTGAGTGGCGAAATATTCGGCAATGTATATGATGTGAGGAAAGCTTCAGTCGGCTTGGGGGTTGCTATGGATCCGGGTGTTCGTGAGAGGCCGTTGGTGAAGTGTGCGACAGGTCTGGTGTGCGAAAGAAGAGGTGTGCGAGAATGTCCGACCATGGGGTGTGTGAGGAAAAAGTGCGCGCCAAGGAGTGAGTGTGCCGTCAAGAGTGAGTTGGTCGAAGCGCGTGTGCAAAGGGGGAACATGGAAGCGCGATGTGGTAAGTGTTACGGAGGAAGTAACGAAAGAGTGTGCGCAAGAGGATGCGCGAGAAAGGTGTGTAACGGACAGGTGCATGGGGAAAGAGTGCGCTGTCAAGAGTAAGGGGGAATGCACGCCTGTGGTGAGTGTTACAGAGGGTGTAACGGGAGAGTGTGCGCAAGAGTATGCACGAGAAAGGTGTGTAACGGACAGGGGCATGAGGAAAGAGTGCGCTGTCGAGAGTAAGGGTGAGTGCGCTGTCAAGAGTGGAGGTGAAAGTAGTGAGAGTGACACGGAGCGTGAGTTGGTTGTGACAGGTGAGCGAGGATGTACACCTGGAATGGAAGGATGCACACCTGGAATGGTAGAGCGTGTGTGGGAATGCACACTTGAGTTGGTCGTGAGGCACGTGGTTGGGTGTGCGAGTGAAAGCACACCTGTGATTGTCAGAGAGGAGGTGACCGAGGAAGGGGCGCGAAGAGGTGTGTTGGTGAGGTGTGCGAACAACGAATGTGTGCCAAAGTGTTCGGTGGTCAGGTGTGTGACCAAGTCTGTGAGTGGAATGAGTGTACCTGGGTGTGTTAGAGAAGGTACGACGAGGAGCATGGGAACAGCTGGACGTATGGGCAAGAAAGGGGTAGCGTATGCGTGTAAGCATGCAGGTGAGGCATCGACGGTAACCGGGTTAGCGGTTAGAGCGACTTATAGCCGAATCGGGCCCTTGGTGCGTGCCGGGCTTCGCGTGCCGCGAGAACCAGCGGGGATCCGAGCCACGGCGGGTTCGAAAGGACCGCCGTACGCGATCCACGCTGTGCCTCGCTTGGAACGGCCGCGTCCGGGCTCCACTAGGCGGAGCGGGCAGCCCGATAGGAAGGGTCGTCATGGCGACCACTTTTTATTGAGACGTTCCGGCAGGTCGAGATCGGGCAATTGGATGGCTCCGCGCCGAGGTGGTGCGTGGGATCTCGGCACGGGTAAGCCCCCGTCCCTGCACCGAGTGCCGGACGCATCCAGCCGCCGGCACCAAAGGCAAAGAACCCGCGTTCATTGCTCGGCTGTACGAAGCCGAGCTTCAGAAGGGAATTGGCGCACCGAGAGGATCTAATAAGTAGACGGGTGATGAGGATAGTGTTTTGGCCCCGAAATTAGAAAAAAAGCAAAATTTGATGATGGTAGAGTGATTGGCAAATTTTTGATTTATTGAATTTGGACGAACAAAATTTATAGTGAGAGACCCCCGATGTGGTGGGATGGCAAATCCACCATCCCTCACGGAGAGGGGGCAAATGCGCTATAGATTATGGGGTGTATGGCAGTGAAAACTAGCCCGGGTGGGTTAGGATATTGTGTGTAGGGCCCTAGAAGATGACATTAGGTAACGATAAGATTAGTTAGTGACAAGGATACCTGTAGTGGGGACGCAGGTAGTTTAGTGTGGATGATAATGACGTGGGAGCGCAATAGTTTAAAGGGATGACTGGGAAGCGCAAGTTTCAGAGGGGAGTAGTTAGATGAGATGATGCCGTGTGTTTGAGGATTGAACAGGTGTGATTGCACAGGTGTGCAACTGAACAGGTGGATGGAGCAGTGTATGAGTGAGTGAAGGTGATTGTGTGTGGTGTTGACCAAATGGTCCAGGAAGGAAGGAGGGTGCAGGTGGCACCAGGTGTGAGTGCACAGGTGTGCACCAACAGGTGTATGGAATAAATGGTTGTGTGGAAGACATGGAGTGTGGAATATATGGAGTATTGGAATGGATGGTCGTGGAGTGAGTAGGATGGAAACTATGGAGTGGAGTGGATGGTGCGAAGGTGTGAATGGGGGAAGAGTGGACCCCCATCACGGATACCCGGGGCGGGTAGTGTAAGTGTTAGGTAGAGGGTATAGGTAAATTGTGGTTGGATATTGGCATCTGTGGTGCGAGTGGAAGAATGATGTTTGGATGGGTGCATTAGTGTTGTGGAAATGGCTGGGCGTGTAGCCTGTTAGTGTGTGTAGTTGGTTTGGGCACTCCACCACTGTGAGGATGTCGGCCAGGTGAGGCCGCAGGTGGGCTCTGGGAGCCGGTAGAGTTGTTGTGGATGGGGCCCGAGGATCCGGAGGACGGACCCGGGTAGCCCAGTGCCAGAGGGCACCGAGTGGGGTGACAGAGCCAGGAGGGGCCTTCCCCAGCTAGATAGGTTAGGGTGAGGAGCAGGTAAGCTCGGGTGGCAACTGCAGTGGTGGAGGTGTGCAGGTGGGTAGACCTGCTGGGAGAGCTACACGTCACAGCCCAGAAATTGTGCAAGGGCACCGGGAGTTGAATCGGGGGAGTGAGACCCCAAATTGAGAAGCACCACAGTTTGGTCAATGGGAATTTGGTTTTTAGAACCCATAGTGTAAGTTGGCCAATGGATTGGCAGGGAAAGACTCTGGGTAGTGTAAAGTGTGTTAAAGTCATTTAGAGGATAGTTAGGATTGGAGTCTCCTCGCACCATCTGCATCCACTCACCTGAGGTGACAGGTACTCCGCACCATGCCATGTTTAATTATTTTTGATGCAAATGTTTTGGATTGTGAGACGCATCATGACGTGGGTGTGACATTGTGCTTGATGTTCCATCTCTTCCTCCTTATGAGGATTGATGATGAATTGATGATGGCAAATTTTGGATAGTGGGATTGTGGAGACGAATTTGGTATGGGAAATAAGGGGAAGACGTGACAGTAGCGACGGATTTGTAAAGGTGTAAATTGTTGTAAATATGGGGTAAGAGCAAGGGTAGTGTAGGTGACAGGGGGGGTGACGTACGGTAGGGACGAGTTTTTCTCACTTCGCTCTCCGTACGCACTTCACCCTGCATTGCCCTTATTGACGTGTACCCTTGTGACCTTACCCCTCGCTCATTTGTTTCCCCCCCTTTTGTCTCCCACTTGAGGACCTGTGCGCCATTGGGCGCCGAGGGGAGCGTGCGTGAGATGGCCATTGTGCGCACGAGATTCTCAGAACCAGCATGCATTGCGTTGATGTACCACTTTATGGACCGCTGTTCTGCGGCCAAGGACCACTTGATGGACCCCAGGTTCTGGGGCAGGGCACCTCTGTTGGAGACCGGCCATAGTGGCCAGGGAATCTTGCTTGCGGACCTCGGTAAGGTGGCACCTATGCCAAACAGGTGGACCACCCTTAGTTGGCCCCTGAGGCCCTAAATAAAAATGAACACAAGTTGTGCTTTTTATTATTTCCAAGTAGGCCGCATGAAGCCAGAAGACGTCGGGAAGAACATCGGCCCAGCAGAGAAAGAGAAGACCACCACCAGTTGTTTTGTTGTGTTGATTATGAACGGTGGTGACTGTGCACCGAGTGGTGCTTTTGGTGCTTTGTGGTGCTTTTGGTGTTTTTGGGTGCTTTGGTGGTATTGGTACTGGTGCATCGATGCAATGCGTGCTGTCTCCTCCCTCCCAACAGGAATTTCTTTTTCTTGTTCCCTAAAAAGAAAAAAAAAACACAGGTCCTGGGTTGCGTTGTAAATAAGAAATAACGTCACTGTAAATAATGCTCCCCACCGTAAATGTATAGTTTGAGAACAATTCCGTAATTCGGTTAGCTGTGGGCTTGAGTCTGTTAGACAGGGTGCAATGCAATAGGGGGACATACTTATTTGTATTTTAAAATCGTCACACTCAGGGTCAGGTTAATTGTAGAGGGAATTACACCTACGTGTCACACTAAGTTAAAGTTTTGTAGGCCCGAGCACGGGCCTGAAGAAAGGAGGGTGCAGTGTAACGAATTTGAGAAGTGTAAAGGTTTTGAGAAGTGTAACAATTTTGGAGAAAGTGTAACGAATGTGAAAAGTATGGTTTTGTTGTGTGTAACACCCTCGTAATGTAAATAATGGTCGCAGCCGTCCTCCTAGTTAATTCCATGAAACTTACACACAGGCCACGATATATCTTTTTAAATAGTTTATTTCCTTATTCTATGTAGGCTAAATATGTGTTTCCCACTAGATTGACTCTGCATTGCATCAAACGAAATAAAGCGTAGGCCCCTCCGATGATCCATGGCAGCTCAAGTGCCAGGGATTCCCCCACTTGAGCTTTGACAGCAACCGTTTATTGCAGTACTGAACTGCTGTGCAACGTGACGGCGCCTTACCTGCAGCTGCTGACCGGTTTTCACCATTTGCGGCCATTACGAACAAGGGGAGTGGCTAGAGAAGACGGGTCGCCCCCCTCGTCATAGGGGGGAGGAGTAAGTCGGCCCCGCTCATCCAACCCAGAACAAGGGGTTTGGCTAAGAGAGGGCGGAGCGGGAACCCCCGAGAAAGTGCGCGAAGGTTCGGTGAGAAACCAATATAAGCCGCCGCGGGACGCACTCCACCCTCTTGCTCTGACCCCATCCTCTTGCTTGCTGTCGCTCGTTGTTGCTGGGGAGAAGGAAGACGCCTGAACGAGCAGGTGTGTGCGAGCCATCGTGCGACCAGCTGCGCTGCAGCTAAGGGGGCAGCTAAGGGGCCGCAGGCCACGAAAAGGACGCGCCAGGCAGCAATCCACGCTGGACCCTCCATTGCCTCCCAAAACAACCATCCATCCTCAAGCCATACCTGCCTGCAATATCCCCCGTGTAAGTGTGAACGTCGTCTGTCTTGAATGTTGTCCTGGGGTTTTTAAGTAAATTGAATAGTATAAGCTAACGATTCACTGTGTATCTGCTCCTTCCATTCGCTGAATATAACCGATTGCTCTCGTTGCTCTGGCTTGTGAAAATACTTAATAAATCCTGTTATTCCTCCGTACTTCTTCTTCTTCTTCATTCTCGTTCGGTCGCTTTAGAGGTTTCCCGATTGAATAGCGGTGGCGCGATCCGGCCAAAGTTTGGGGTAAATCGGGTTTTAGTTAGGGGAATAACTGTTCGGTCGCGGTAATACCAACCGCTCGGTCAAAATAACATCTTCAACCGCGTCCGTAACAATATCATACACCCCCCAAATAATACAGACGGGAAATATTCGATGAAAGTTAACGTTTATAGAACAAAATGCATTATAATTGAGAAGACCTGTATAATGTAAACTAACTATGGAATACAATATTTATTAATAACGTTTGGTTTTCATCTATTTTTACTTTGTAAAGCGAAAAGTTTTCGATACCTTAAAGTTTAAAAATGAAGAAGAGTCATGGGGTCCATAGGCCTCACATGTGCACTTTAAGACTGAATCAACACGTCTTCGATCATAAATTACTTTTTGAAGAAGCAAAGGTACATTTTGATTACAACTCAAGCAAAGGAAACCAGGTAATGCCTGTTTCATTCGGAGCGATTATACACAGCCCAAAGAAGATGCGTTTCATAGCTTTCAGAAATAAAATGGTGAAATCTTTAATAATTTTTGTTTTCACACAAGTTTTCAAGGCTGAATCGTGTTCACATCCAGGATTAATAAAGAAACTCCATTTCACGTGTGCATGGACATTTCATTCACAGATGTGAAATAAATAAATAAACACAGATGGGAAATAATCTGGTCCGGTAATTACGATTATAATCGCTGCAGAAGTGGCCGCTGCCATTCGTCGTGATCCCGTGCTGTCAGGTGTTGTGCACGTTGTTTTGTCAGGTTCTTGGTGCGAGTTGCTCTCGATGTCAGAATATGCTCCATATGCGTCATGTGCATCCGAGCTGTCTTTAGCTCAAGGTTACGTAACGTGGGGTATGCGGGTGGTCATTCCTGCTTCTTTATGTCAACGCTGTCTCAATGAGTTGCATGAGGGTCATTTGTAACTACCATTTTCAAAATGAATAAAAGAATGAGGGAACAGAACGAGACCACCAATAAATGTCGTGATCCTCTCCTACTCCACCCTCCCTCCCCCTCCCCCACCCCCCCCCCCCCCCGTGTGTGTGTGACCCACCCCCCCCATGTGTGTGACCCACTCCCCTCCCCATGTGTGTGTGACCCACTCCCCCATGTGTGTGTGTGACCCACACCCCCGTGTGTGTGTGTGACCCACTCCCCCGTGTGTGTGTGTGACCAACTCCCCCATGTTTGTGTGTGTGACCCACTCCCCCCATGTGTGTGTGTGACCCACTCCCCTGTCTGTGTGTGTGACCCACTCCCCCATGTGTGTGTGTAACCCCTCCCCCGTGTGTGATCCTCTCCCACGTGTGTGACCCACTCCCACGTGTGTGACCCACTCCCATGTGTGTGACCCACTCCCATGTGTGTGACCCACTCCCCCATGTGTGTGACCCACTTCCCTGTGTGTGACCCACTCCCCTGTGTGTGACCCACTCCCCTGTGTGTGACCCACTCCCCTGTGTGTGACCCACTCCCCTGTGTGTGACCCACTCCCCTGTGTGTGACCCACTCCCCTGTGTGTGACCCACTCCCCTGTGTGTGACCCACTCCCCTGTGTGTGACCCACTCCCCTGTGTGTGACCCATTCCCCTGTGGGTGATCCACTCCCCGGTGCAGTGTGCGTGATGTGGGAGGGATGGGGTGGGGAGGGAGAAGATTTGAGCTCTTGAAGTCACATTTTACATCAGATGTAATTACACATTTGAAACTGCATTCACATGTTATCAGAAGTAAATACATTGTGTAGATTACATAATTTGTGGATCTGAAAAATTGCCAGCAACGATTTTGTAAAACTGAATGTGAAATGAATGAATGAATGAATATGAATGATCGTTTTAAGGCCATTTTCCCCGCTGGAGCGGGGGTTAGCCTTGCGGGCCCCATGACAATCATGGTTCCCTGTTTGAGGCAATGTTTATATGGCCGGATGCCCTTCCTGACGCCAACCCTCAGTCGCCTCTTACGACACGCAGGGATACGGTGTACCTATTCCATGCTCGTGGGATTCCCCACGGGTGACACCACTCGTGTATATATATAATAGGCTAATGCCGTCTGTCTGTCTGTCTGTCCCACATGGAAACGCTCCACGGAGAGAAAACATTATCAAGTAAACGTTGCTTCAAATTAATCCAAATTGACAGGAAAAATATAAATTTTTTCAATCAAACAAAAAATTGAATCTGGGAGGTGTGCAGGCAACAGGTTCAGTGCCACAAGACTGATCTGCCACAAACCAACCTATTTTTTTTTCTTTGCTGTTAGGATGTGTTAAGTACCACTAAAGGTGCACACGTTGTGGTGTGAAGAATACAATAAACTTAATGAATTATGTCACTTAAATGCAAAAAAACCGCAACATTGTTTCTCTTTTGGTTTGGTTGTAATATAATTTTTAAAACGAACAAGGCTTTGTGGACAGCCTATACTTCGTTGATAAGCCTAAAACTATCTTCATATAATCGATGGAAAATTTACCCTATCAAATGTTTTAAATGAAACAATAAGTTGTTAAACTCATTTTCCTCTTCTTTTCTTTGAGTGACATGTGCAGACAACACCTCAAGACATTCCTTATTTAACCTCCTATTTTTGAGATATTTCAACCAGAACAAGAATAAAAGGCCTCCTTTTTTCTGTCGTGTTATTCATGAACAGGAATATAGATAATTAAATTGACATATGTGGGAAAATTACACGCCCAGACCAGGAATCGAACCTAGTCCCTCTGGGGAAGCGTAAAAGTGCTCTGCCATCTGAGCTATCTGGGTGACCCCTGGGTGATTCCTGCTCTGGGAATGTCATTTTCCCACATGTCAATTTAATAAATATATATGTATATAAATATATACATATATATATATATACTGTATATATATATATATATATATATATATCCACGACATCCATTTTTCCGTTCTCCAACCGAAAGCTTTGTCTTAAAAACTCAATGTTTCGGCGAGCAACCCAATGTGCGCTGGGCCTCCACTAGCCTTTATCAAGAGAAGATCCCTTGTTTACCTCCTCCCAGATATACCTGGGGGAAGGAGTGGGCCTATTCTATCAACCAATCACAAAGCTGTTGCAAGTGTTTTGTGCGTGTTTGAGCGGTGTATTGTGTTTTGTTATCCTTGTTGCCTGTGCCGGTTATGTCCTACTTTGTTCCTTGGCCTCCTCCCAGCATCGCTGCGTCCATGGACGACTCCTCAGCAGCATCCCGACACACACCACTGTGGGTGCTATGGAATGAGGTGTTTTTACGGTGGCCGGAATGCAAATCCTGCCACCAACCTCCCTGAAAGAGGACCCAGTACCCTGGTACTCATTTCGCCGACCTCGGAAGGATGACAGGCTGAGTCACCCCACCTGGTATTAATTCAACAGCTGAACGGGATTCAAACTCAGGACCTTCGGATCCCAAGCCGGCCGCCCTAACCATTAGGCAAACACCAGGTATGGTGAAACTATAATACTCTCCTCCAGTCCGTCTGTCCAACCGTTCAGGGTAGGGCTTCTCTCATTCGGGGAGGGGTTTCAAGTTCTAATCTCCACCATTTTGTTTGCTCAGCATAGCTCTGAGGCCTCATAACTCCCTTTTGTAAGGCTCACGCTTTTTGACTCTCTCAGTGCTTTATCTGAATTGTAATTCGATATCTGATTTCATTTTTCGTTGTCGCTAAGGTGGTTTAAGTCTCGATTGCAGCAAAAAGTGAGAAAAATCCGACGAATATTTGCGTTTTATTGGCGAAAATGCATTTGAAGAGCCATTTTGAATGTATCTGGTTTGACGTGATGTGATGTGAAGTTGGGGGGGAGGAGTGAGTGGGGGGGGGGAGGAGTGAGTGGGGGGAGAGGAGGAGGGAGGGGGGAGGATTGAGGTGGTGGAAAGGAGAGAGGAGGAGGTAGGTAGGGTAGAGGAAGGGGGGGGGGGGGAGGGGAGGAGAGAAGGGGATGTAAGGAGAGAGGGGTGGGAGAAGGCGGGGGAGGAGAGAAGAGTGTGTGGAAGGAGAAAGAGGTGGGAGGAGGAGTGGGGGGAGGGGGAGGGGGGAACAGGAGAAAAGGTAAAAGTTGCTTACCGTAAATGAATCCAAACCTCTGGGAAAATTATATATATTTTCAATCAGACAGGAAATAGAACCCGGGAGGTATTGGAAACAGGCCGCTGTCTCACTCCAGAATTTTTTTTCTTTGCTGTTAAGAAATAAGTAACCTCCCATTTTGAGCTTTTTCAACTAGCGCAATAATATAAGGAATCCTTTTTTATATCGCGGTATTTTTTTTTTTACTGTTGAGTACAACAACACCAGGCATTTTAAGGTCATTTCCCCTGCAAGAGCGGGGGTTAGCCTTGCGGTCCCCATGACTATCTTCTCCATTTTGCCCTATTTTCTGCATCTCCCCTTGTTAACCCCCTTGCCCGCATTGGCATTCATTATATCAATTTTTCCCTTCAATTGTGAATTTGACGGTGAACTACGGATGGTGTTTACCATACTTGTGTCCATTCATGTGCCTGGTTGTACTAGCAAAATATTCCCTTATTAATTCCCATCATATTTGCCCTTATTAATTCGCAAATCCTAGTCCACAACCACCTTCACACTAGATCATCCCCGATCCCAAACCATGATATGTTCTACCCTTGCTAACCCCTCAACACCCACACCATCCCACCCCAAGTCTTCCTACTTCCAAATTTCCAGTTTTTCCTTCCTGAGAGTTTCCTTCTGTATCAATTTTGTCCACCCCATGCATCCTTTCCTATCTCCCATTTTTCCCCACACCAATTTTGTTTGTGTAATTCTCCTATTTTATCCTTCAACCCCACTGTTGGTGTGTCCCCACCTTTCTCTACTGTTCCTTTTGTCCCTTTTACATCCCGATCCGTTCTGTGTACTAGCATGAGCCGTAACTCTGTATACAAAATTATTTTTTGTGCCGTGTCATCTTCAACATTTGTACCGTTTGTGATGTTTCTTGACGAGTTAATTTCAATAATTCACGTCGAATACCCTGCTTGCTATACTAACATCCGCTTTACTAGTGCTCCCTGCATTGGGTAGATTAAGTGGTATTATTGGTGATAGGAGTACTGGAGCGATGCTATGGCATGGACCCGTGATGTCCTGCAAACTTGTTTAAATTACCATTTTAATTCCCAAAATGAGCATTTTGGTTGAGTTGCTTAGTGTATCAGTCCTGTGTGTGAATCTATTACATTGAGCATTCCCTTCTTAAGAGGGCAGCACCAAGGAGCCTGATTGATATAATCAACCGAGGTGTTTACAACCACCTTGGAATGACAGACCGTGAAGACCTTGGCATAGGGAAGGTGCACCATGATTTTTGTTGGAGGAGTGAACCTGATAATATTTGTTTACCCTGAAGCAAACATTCCCATCATGCTTCAGCTTCACGCACTAAAGATTACAAGATACATTAATACGCATATTAACTAGCAAAAGTACCCGCCCTACGGGTGGTGCTTCAATTGGGAGGGCCAAATGAAAAGGCAAAATATCAGAAATTGAAGGCTTTTTTATTTTAAACGATTCATTTTTTTTTTTTTTTTTTTTGGTATACAAGATCGAGGCTCGTGAAAGAGCGAACATTAATCACACAGAAAGACAAACCGACACAAAAAACATATAACATCGGGAGCGGTAGACAAGATGGGGAGAGAGGGGGAAGGACACAAACACAACATTTGAGAGCAGGGACCGAGAGACATGGAGACATCGAGAGATCTGAGAGAGGGCGAGGGCTTTGGGGGGGGGGCATGGGAAGGGGGCGGTGGGAGAGGTATAAAACATATGGACACTGCCAGGACTTCCAGGAAAGAAGTTGGAATTTCAAACAAGGTGGATCTGGGGTGAATTAGCGGGGGTAGAAAAGATCAAGGTTTTGGATGGGGGAAGATAAGAGATGGTGGTGAACAGCTGTTTTAAAGACCTGGAGGGAGGAGTGGGATTGAAGGGAGTGAGGGAGTTTGTTCCAGAGGCGGGAGAAAAGAGGAATGAAAGAGTGAAGGTGAGCAGAGAGCCGAGATTTCGGCAGTTTAACCATCAGAGGGTTGCTGGCAGATCTTGTGCGACCTGTAGGAATATTTGGGGGACAGAGCACAGAGAGAGCTGGGGGTGCAAGGCCGGAGAGGAGTCGGTAGAAGACAGAAAGACCACCTACCTGCCTGCGGTGAGTGAGTGAAAGGCCCTTAGAGATAGCTTCATCGCGGGAGATTCCAATAATTCTGAAAGCTTTGGTTTCAACAGCGTGAAGCCGAGCTAGGTGTGAGGCAGGAGCACCGGCCCATAGGGGAGAACAGTATTCCATTGAGCTGCGGATGAAAGCCTTGTATGTGGTGAGGAGCTCAGGTGTGCCGAGGAAGGACTTCGCACGACGGAGGATGCCCAGTCGGCGACTGGCTTTGGAGGCCAGCTTGGAAATGTAGTTTTCCCAAGAAAGATCATGGCAGATAGTGAGACCCAAAATCTTGAGCGACAGAACTTCTTGGAGAGGATTGTTGAGAAAGTAGATGGGAGGGTTGTCCAGTCGATCTTTTCGGAGAGACATAGTAAGAGTGTGAGATTTGTCAGGATTGAAAGACATGTTCCACTTGTTTGACCAGTCTGTGATTTTGTCCAGGTCTTCAGAGAGTGAGGAGGCAGCAGACTGCCGATCTGAGGGAAGAGGAATGGAGCGGCAGAGAGTGGAGTCATCAGCAAAGAGATAGAGAGGATTTTCGAGAGAGTCAGAGAGATCATTGATGAAGACCAGAAAAAGCATGGGGCCCAGAACACTGCCTTGGGGAACTCCAGCCTGAACAGGAAGAGGAGATGAGAGAAACCCATTCAGGGCCACACGTTGACGACGACTAGAGAGGAAGTCCGCCAGCCATGCGTGGAGATTTCCATGGATACCAAAGGAGAAGAGTTTGGTGAGCAGAGCGGGGTGCCAGACCGTGTCGAAGGCACGTGATATGTCGAGGGAGACAGCTCTAATTTCCTGTTTGGCATTGAGGACCTCCATCCATTGTTGAGACAGCAGAAGCAGCATGTCCAGAGTAGAGTGACCTGGTCTGAAACCAAATTGATGATCAGAGATCAAGCCATTGGAGAAGAGGAAAGATTTCATATCCGAAGCAATGATGGATTCCATGACTTTGCTGATAATTGGGAGAAGGCTGATTGGTCTGTAGTTGCTAGGATCTGTTTTTGCACCTTTTTTGTGCAAAGCGGTGATGTTGGCTGATTTCCAAGCAGATGGCAGTTGACCTTGAGCAAAAGAGAGGGTGAGGAGAACAGAGAGAGGGTGAGATAGAGCAGCAGAGCAGGATTTTAGGACCCGTGGGCTGATGCCGTCGGGTCCAGTTGCAGAATCAGAGTCGAGGGTTGACAGAAACTTTTCCACCTTGTCAGGAGGAAAGGACACGGAGTCCAGGAGCAGCAGGGTACGACTGGGTATGGTGGGTACAGAGAGGGATGGGTTTGGGACACAAGATTTAGAGGCAAACACAGAGTTGAGGCATTCAGCTTTTTCACGTGCGGAGTCAGCTGTGTAGCCATTTGAGGTAAGGGAGGGGATGGAGGGGGAACAAACACCAGAAAAGGATTTGACCAGACGCCACCAGGATTTGGAAGAGGGAGACAGATAAGAGAGTTCGGTCTTGAGAACGGAGAGATATTGTTTCCTGGCTCTCCTGAGGGTGGACACACACTTGTTTCGGGCTTTGTGAAAGGAAATGAGATTTCCTTCCGTTGGATTTGCTTTCCAGGAGACGAAGGCAAGTTGTTTCTGGGCAACAGCCTCACCACAAGATTCCGTGTACCATGGACGGGAGGAAGGGTATGACAACTGAAGACGAGATGGGATAAATCTGTGCATGAGAGAGAGCAATTTACTTTGGAAGAATTCCCAGGATGAGTTGATGTCAGAGGTGGTAGAGATGGGAGACCAGTCCAGATGATTGATGGCTGCTTGAAGACCGTGCCAGTTGGCCTGAGTGAAATGCCAGACTCGTCGACGCTGAGCAGGCTCCCTGAGGATGGTCAGAGAGATGTCCACTTTAACAAGGACATGATCAGATGATCCGATCGGAGCAGAAGAAGAGCAGCAGACATTTTCAGGGAAGTTAGTCATAACCAAGTCCAGAAGAGAAGATGTTCCGTTGACTGAGATCCGGGTCGGGAAATTGACAGATTGTGTCAGTCCCAGTGAGTCGCAGAAGTCCTTTGCTGAAGAGCCATGGCTGGTGAGAGAGGTACCCACACCCAGCCAACTGGCATGGTGACAATTGAAATCACCACATATGAGGAAGAGAGAGTTGGGATGAGTAGATAGAAGTTGGTCCATATCATCAGACAGCGAGATGTAGATGGAGTCATCACTGTTTGGTGGACGGTACAACACACATATGAACAAGAGGTGGGAGCGAAGGGGAAGCCGTAGCCAGAGGTATTCCTGGGGGTGAGGTGGAGAGAGTGCAGTGCAGGGCGAGTGAGGAAGAGAGTTTTTGATAAAGATAGCAACCCCGCCTCCAGGACGAGGCTCAGGTCTATCATACCGGAGGAGGGAGTAGCCCGGGAGAGATACTATGGAATCAGAGACATCATAAAGGAGGAAAGTTTCTGTTAAGCAGATCACGTCTGGTTTGACAGAAGCAACCTGTATGGAGAGATCAGTTAAGTTTGAACGAAGGCCCCGGATGTTTGAGGTCCATACCGTTAATGAAGAGGAAGGGGGAGCATCAGATACAGAACAGGGGGGAGGAGGGGTAGGGTAAGATGTGGAAGAGGTGGAAGAGATAGGGAGAGCTGTTGAAGGTGTGTCAGAGATTTCAGAATAGCTCGGAGAAAGGGAAGGATGGGGCGGACAAAAGGTTTGATGGTGATTGGGTGAGCCACAATGAGGTGTTATTTGAGGAGGGGGAAGAGCGAGGCAGAAGGTTGGGGGAGATGGAGGTGAGAGTTTGAAGGGGGAAGAAGCGGGGAGGACGCTTTGAGGAGGGGGAGTGAGAGGGGGGAAATTGAGAAGCAATGAGGGTGGGGTGATTTGAAGGGGAGGGGTGAGGGGGGAGTTTGGGAGGGAAGGGACAAGGGGAGGGATTTGAAAGGGATGGGATATGGGGGAGATTTGGAGGGGAGGGGTGAGGCAGGAGTCTAGGAGGGGAGGGGCGAGGGGGCGTCTTGGCGGGGAGGGGTGAGGGGGTAGTTTAGGAGGGAGGGGGCAAGGGGGGAGATTTGAAAGGGATGGGTGATGGGGAAGATTTGGAGGGGAGGGGTGATGGGGAAGATTTGGAGGGGAGGGGTTATGGGGAAGATTTGGAGGGGAGGGGTGAGATTGGATTTTTGAAAGTGTACGATTTATGGGAAACGAACATTTATTGCAAAATGAGTTTCTTGTGACCTTCGAGTTAAAAATACGTTTAAGGACGCTGGATGGAGGATGGAGTGCAGGAGAGTTTAGGGAATGTAGAAAAAAGGCACTATAGGAGATGGATATTTTTTTTGGGATGAATTGATTTGGTGAGCAAGTCCAAAGCAGCCTTTTAAAGAAGAAGAAGAAAAAGGTGTTATAAAATATGACGGAATACATAACTTGAGGGGAAAGTGTAAACATTGAAGGTTAATGAGTGAAAACTATCTGGGGAAATGGGGGAGAAACACGTGGTCGAAGAACGAACGAACGAACGAATAAGAATGAATAAACGAATGAGAACAGAGAAGGAAATTTTTTTTTTTTTTTTTTTGAGTTGAGATTTACACAAGGAAGTAGGCTATGGGTGAAAAGCCTGGGAATACAGAGAACGAAAGTTATTGGATCACAAACGACGGACCGCTGAGAGAAAAACAAAGCCTCAAGGTTGTACAGTGCACACTGTACAAGGCCTCAAGACACGACACGGCAAACAGACGATCAATTTATGAAAGATAAACACCGAGAAACAACCAAAGTTGCACACAATAACTTCACACACCGAAAGATAAATACAGTTTCGACAAAATACAATTGTGAACAGGCTTAACTTCGAAAAACGTGGAGACCGTGTGGAGCTTCGAAAATCCCTCGCGCGATCTCGCGAGATCTTGTCCAGACAGGGAACCAGGCATCATATAAACATCCGTTATATCATATCACACGCAAATCATCAAAATCTAAACAGTATTTGTAGAATTTCAATAAAAGCCACATCACTGTTCGTATCGGTAAATATTATTCCATCGTGTTTGGAAAAACTGGACAACTGGAAAAATTTGAAAATTGGGAAAAAAATTGGAAAAACAATACAGCCTATTTTACTCCAGGGGGTCCCAGGATTACCCACACAAAATTTCGTTGCGATCGGTTCAGCCGTTTTTACGGTACCCGGGAACAGACAGACAGACAGACATTTGGTGAATTATAGTACTGCCACACCTGTCTGCAGTTATCGAATAGAGTCGCATTGTTTACTGGATACCACCAAAAATATTCCAGTGGTGGCTTTGATCAGCATCACATATACAAAGCTGACCTGTGAATTGTCATCACATGGTCAGCATTTAAAATTGCTGAAATTAAAAATTGTGAATGCTTAACAAGGAATCGCTTCAAAGTGCAGACAACACAGGCAAAGCGTTAATTAATGGACTTGCATGCTCCATCTCATACAGAACAGCACTTCTTCATTTCACACATCACAGACAGGTCGGTGGGCTTTGTCTTCCACCACCTCCTTTCTGGCCTTGCACCCTCTGCCCTTTCCGTGTTCTGTATCCACTCTGCCCTCCAGGAACCTTAGCCCCAGTAACCCTCGTCTGGTGAAACTTCCATATTCCAGGCACCATTCTCACCTTCACTCATTCGTTCCTCTTTTTACCCCACCTGTGAAGCCAACTTCCTGAATCTCTTCAATCTCATTCGTTCTTCCAGGTCTTCAACCTCACCTCAAGTCATCCACAACCACACAATTTTTTTCAACCCTCATTAACCCACATGAATATATGCCATAGTACTCATATTTATTCCACCTGTCCCAATATCCCCCTTTGTAACCAGGACAGGCAGATAGGGAACCGATGCCATGGACATGCACCCGCAGGACGGGCAGATGCTGTGGACATCTGCTAGGGATACAAGCAGTTTGGACAGACACAGAACGAGCCTCCATATTCGCCATGATGATTACAGGAGCAAGGACGTGTGAATGAATTAACTTGACTGATCTCACAAGGAACTTCAACTTCCTTGTCCTTGCAATATTAATGTCCTCGTATTCATGTAAAATTACACTTGTGTTGTCCCAGTGGGGGTTTCCGGCATGAGATATATGCATAAGCTCATCCATGAGCCTTAGAGCGCTGTAAAAAGGAAATTACATGTTCTCCCCAATCAGGTTTCCTTTGTCTACAACCTAACGGGTCATCCTTTGTTGAGTGAATATGGGATTTAAATGCAAAGCCCCCAAACCGATGCCAGGCCCACCTAAGAGCGAACTCATCTTGTTTTGCAAAATTTCAGGGTGCTTCTCAAGTGTACATGGAGGAATACATGTGATATCAAAAACGTGCAATTCCGATATCATCCATACCCACATGATATTCAGGGCCTAAAGCCACCTTGACCATGACCACAGGACTCACTGTCAAAGTAGCTCGTATCTTCCTCAGACTCGAGCTGTGGAACAAACTCTGCTTTGTGACGGAGGAGGCCATCCCAGTCCAAATTCTGAAAGAACTGGTGTTGCTTGACCTCTGCTGCACCACCTGCATTCACGAACAAAAATGGGACATTTTGACCCGAAGGTCTCCATTCTTTTGTGGCCACAATTAAACGGAAATTTCATCATTGCAATAAATGCAGTAGAGGGTCTGCATATGCGAACATCGTCATAGATTGAATTTCAAAGCCTGAAAAAAACAGGGACGTTAGATAAGCAAATGATTATAAAACAAAGAACGCCTTTCAGTGGTCTTTATCACACGCGACGACGTACTTGTCCCCAGGCGCTCTAAAGGGTTCCGCTCTAACAGTCCGGTGATGAGATCCTGCGCATCCGACGGGAGTGCCTCCTCACCCTCTGGCCACGACACCTGATCTGTGGGTATGGTGGGCAAATAGCAAAGAGTGACGTGAGAGTTTTAAAGTGTGCACGTGATTGGTGTCAATGCGATGGCAATGGACAACAATTCCCTCACCGCTGATAACTTGGCCAAAGAGCTCCTCAGGAGTGTCCCCAAAGAAGGGTACACAGCCCACTAAGAACTCGTACAGGATGACTCCCATGGCCCACCAGTCCACGGGCTTTCCATATCCCTGCCTCAGAATAACCTCAGGTGCAATGTATTCTGGTGTACCACACACCTGCAGGAATACACCGTGAGAGCAAGCCAGCCTGGTCTCGTACTGTGCGTTTATCATTATACAAAACTAGAGGTTCCAGGGAACCTGAACTCAACTGGGTCAAGTCATGTCATAGGTCACGACGAGGTCATTTTTCGGACATCGTCAAAACCCGTAATATATGTGTTGAGGTTTGTTACATACTGTATACACACCAAGTTTCAGCCTTCTAGCTACATTAGGAAGTACCAGATTGACAAAAATTGCTTTTTCAATATGGCCGCCCTGCCGCGCCCATTTTTGGGCGTGCAATGCCCAAATGCAATTGCAAACTAGTTTATGTCTTAAAGATGCTGCATAACAAGTTTCATCAAATTTGTTCAATATTTGTGACTTTTAGAGCGTAGACGTCGAATTGTTTACAGACGACAGACAGACAGACAGACAGACAGACAACAGACGGACGACGGACACTGGGTGTCGACAAAAACTCAGCTGGACATAGTCCAGTTGAGTTAATAAAACAATTGAATACAAAGGGAAATATTAATATTTCGCCACATTACAGTAAAGGAGCGAAAGAGGGAGAAACCTGTTTATCGAGGAATTCTCGTGCATCCTTCTCAATGTGCTCCTCGTAGAGATTTGTGGTGAGGCTCATGAGTCCAATCTTTGATAGGCCAAAGTCAGTGAGCTTCACATGGCCCAAAGAAGTGATAAGAAGGCTGTGGAAATGTAATGGTGGACATAGAGAAGGGGGAGAGATCGATTAAAAAGTGAAGTACCTCGTATTCCAGTGTCTGCACTCGATGTTCGTCCTTGGTCATTTTATCTTATGAGAAAAGTCAAAAGAAATGAAGTTTTACAACATAGAGCAGCTATGCCAAGAAATTTTTTTTTCTATATTTAAAGTGGTACAATAATCATGCAATGGTGCCAAAACATCTTTCCTAAGTTTCTTGACTCCATTAGGCCAGAACGTCTTTCCTAAGTTTCTTGACTCCATGAGGCCAGAACGTCTTTCCTAAGTTTCTTGACTCCATTAGGCCAGAACATCTTTCCTAAGTTTATTGACTCCATTCAGCCAGAACATTTTTCCTAGATTTCTTGACTCAATTAGGCCAGAACATCTTTCCAACGTTTCTTGACTCGATTTGGCCAGAACATCTTTCCTAAGTTTCTTGACTCGATTAGGTCAGAACATCTTTCCTAAGTTTCTTGACTCGATTAGGCCAGAATATCTTTCCAAAGTTTTTTGACTCGATTAGGTCAGAACATCTTTCCTAAGTTTCTTGACACGATTAGGCCAGAACATCTTTCCAAAGTTTCTTGACTCCATTCAGCCAGAACAACTTTCCTAAGTTTCTTGACTCGATTAGGCCAGAATATCTTTCCAAAGTTTTTTGACTCGATTAGGTCAGAACATCTTTCCTAAGTTTCTTGACTCCATTCGGCCAAAGCATCTTTCCAAAGTATCTTGACTCGATTAGGCCAGAACATCTTTCCTAAGTTTCTTGACTCGATTAGGCCAGAATATCTTTCCAAAGTTTTTTGACTCGATTAGGCCAGAACATCTTTCCTAAGTTTCTTGACTCCATTCGGCCAAAGCATCTTTCCAAAGTATCTTGACTCGATTAGGCCAGAACATCTTTCCTAAGTTTCTTGACTCAATTAGGCCAGAACATCTTTCCTAAGTTTCTTGACTCGATTAGTCCAGAATATCTTTCCAAAGTTTTTTGACTTGATTAGGCGAGAACATCTTTCCTAAGTTTCTTAACTCAATAAGGCTAGAACATCTTACCAAAGTTTATTGACTCAATTAGGCCAGAAAGTCTTTCATAAATGTTTCTTGACTCAATTAGGTCAGAACATCTTTCCAAAGTTTTTTGACTCGATTAGGCCAGAACATCTTTCCAAAGTTTTTTGACTCGATTAGGCCAGAACATCTTTCCTAAGTTTCTAATATAGACTCCCTTAAGTGCACTTTTTCCTAATCATCTTTCCTTTACTTTTCTGCATTTACACAGGTGATCTCAAGCACCTTCTTCTCTTCTGCAATCTCTTTGTTTCCCCTAATCCCACTGCTTTTCTTAGTTTGGATTTTTGCAGTTTTGCCCCTCTATTCTCTTCCCTCAGATTTCACATTATCACATGACCTTTGAAGAAAGCACGCATTATATACTTACTTTTGGAATGAAAAAACCCACTGAAGAGTAAGAACAAACGGACAGTGAGGAAAGTGTGCCAAGTAGACTGCAGATTGCTATGGGTCATACTGAATCATGAAATTAGCTTACCATTTTAGCCCTGCGACAGACATGATCACAAGGAGGGACAAAGCTACTCAGTATGACACGTACTTGTCTGGCTTGAGGTCTCGGTGCACAATGCCGTAATTGTGCAGATACTCGAGAGCGAGAACGGTCTCGGCAAAGTATAGCCGGGTCAGGTCCACGGGCAAGGCTCCGATGTTCTTCAAGAGTGTAGCACAGTCTCCACCTAGAGGAATTGTGCGAATGCCATTGAAATGTTGGCGAGATTATACAGCCCTTGGAATGATGCTACACTTAAATAAAAGTTTGGATAATCTCGTAAAGATACAACTGAGAGCTACAGTCACGTGAAAAAGTAAGTACACCCCATGTAAAGTTTTGAATTTTTCAACATATTTCAACATACAGCTATTGGATCTTCATTTCAACAATATTGATAGATAAAGGTGATATAATATAACAAATATTATGAAACATTTACATTTTGTAGTCCATTGTATAATTTAAATAAACATAAATGCAAATTTCGCATATGGAAAAGTAAGTACACCCTTGGCTCAAAAAGGTGGTATTGCCCCCTTTGGCAGAAACAACCTCAAGTAGGCGTTTCTTATAACTGTCTACCAGTCTCTGACAACAACTGGGAGAAATTTTTGCCCACTCCTCCATGCAGAATTCTTTCAGCTGTGCAATGTTTGAGGGGTTTCTTGCATGCACAGCTCGTTTCAAATCCGCCCACAACATCTCGATGGGATTTAGATCCAGGCCTTGACTTGGCCATTCCAGAACCCTCCATTTCTTTCTTTTCAGCCATTCCTTGGTGGATTTACTGGTATGTTTAGGGTCATTGTCATGTTGCAAGCATCACCTTCGGTTGAGCTTCAACTTTCCGACAGATGGCCTCACATTATCCTCAAGCACCCTCTGGTACAATGAAGAATGCATAGTGGATTCTATGATGGTGAGCTGCCCAGACCCTGATGCAGCAAAGCCGCCCCAAACCATAATATTTCCACCACCATGCTTTACAGTTGGTATCAGGTTCTTGTGGTCAAATGCTGTCTTTGGTTTTCGCCAAACATGTCTTCTGGTACTGTGGCCAAATAGCCCTACCTTTGACTCATCTGTCCAGAGCACATTGTTCCAGAAGTGCTGGTCTTTGCCTAGGTGTTCATTGGCAAACTTTAGTCTTGCCCTGATGTTCTTTCTGGACAGCAAAGGTTTCCTCATGGCACACCTCCCATGTAGATCAAATTTGTGCAGCCTCTTTCTCATGGGAGACTCGTGCACTTTGACATCAACAGTGGGAAGAGCTACCTGTAGGTCCCGTGATGACATTCTGGGGTTCTCAGAGACTTCTTTCAGCATCTTGCGGTCTGCTCTCGGGCTGAACTTGCTGGGGCGGCCTGGCCTGAACAAGTTGGCAGTTGTTTGGAATCTTCTCCACTTGTAGATGATCTTCCGGACAGTCGAATGATTGATTTCAAACTGTTTGGAGATCTTTTTAAATCCCTTCCCAGACTCGTAGGCATCTATAACCTTCTTTCTGAAGGCCTCAGAGAGCTCTTTTGATCTCGGCATGGTGACGCCGCACACTTCAACAACAAAGAGCAAACCAAACTAAATGTCTGAGGTTTAAATCAGACAGGTTCCTCCAAGATCCTCTCTAACGATGTTCTAATCATTTGCACCTGAGCTGGTGCACCTGATTCTAATTTTAGGTGTTTGAAGTAGTGATAAATGTAGGGGTGTACTTACTTTTTCCACATGCGAAATTTGCATTTATGTTTATTTAAATTGTACAATGGACTACAAAATGTAAATGTTTCATGATATTTGTTGTATTATATCACCGTTATCTGTCAATATTGTTGAAATGAAGATCAAATAGCTGTATGTTGAAATATGTTGAAAAAGTCAAAACTTTACATGGGGTGTACTTACTTTTTCACGTGACTGTATATAGTTAAAGAAAATGACAGCAAGCTTTATTTAAATGAATCAAAATATTTCCGGTTGTTCAAATTTTACCTGGACTTTTGTTTGGGCATAAAACTCATATGGAATGAATGATGGACGTCAACACTTCTGACAATAGGCCGCTTGCAGTTTGCAAAAAAGCATCTAAAGGACTCTCAGATTGTGAGAAAAGATTCTGTGGGCTTTCATGTGTCTTTCACTGAGGAGAGGCTTCCGTCTGGCCACTCTGCCATAAAGCCCACATCAGTGGAGTGTTGCAGTGATGGTTGTCCTTCTGGAAGTTTCTCCCATGTCCACACAGGATCTCTGGAGCTCAGCCGGAGTGAGCATCGGGTTCTTGGTCACTTCTATTACCAAGGCCCTTCTCCCCCGATTGCTCAGTTTGGCCGGACGGCCAGCTCTAGGAAGAGTCCTGGTTGTTCCAAACTTCTTCCATTTAAGAATTATGGAGGCCACTGTGCTCTTGGGAACCTTCAATGCAGCAGAAATTTTTTTGTAGGCTTCCCCAGATCTGTGCCTCGACACAATCCTGTCTCTGAGCTCTGCAGGCAGTTCCTTCGACCTCATGGCTTGGTTTTTGCTCTGATACGCATTGTCAGCTGTGAGACCTTATATAGACAGGTGTGTGCCTTTCAAATCATGTCCAATCAATTGAATTTACCAAAGGTGGACTCCAATCAAGGTGTAGAAACATCTCAAAGATGATCAAGAGAAATGGGAGGCATCTGAGCTAAATTTCAAGTGTCATAGCAAAGGGTCTGAATACTTATGTCAATGTGATATTTCAGGTTTTTCTTTTTAATAAATTTGCAAAACTTTCTAAAATCCTGTTTTCTCTTTGTCATTATGGGGTATTGAGTGTAGATTGATGAGGGAAAAATGAATTTCAACGATTTCAGCATAAGGCTGCAACACAACAAAATGTGAAAAAGTGAAGGGGTCTCAATACTTTCTGAATGCACTATATATATATATATATATATATATATATATATATATATATATATATATATATATATATATATATATATATATATATATATATATATATATATATATATATATATATATAAGAGTATATCCAATCTGTCCATTCTAGTGTTCTCCAATCTATAGTTTTGTCTTAAAAACTCAACGTTTCGGCCAACAACCCGGTGTGCACTGGGCCTCCACTAGCCTTTATCAAGAGTAATTCCCTTGTTTACCTCCTCCCAGATATACCTGGGGGAAAGCTGGCTGAAAGTTCTTCCGATATACATAGGTGAGACCGGAAGAACCTTAGGCCAGCGCATTAATGAACTCCAGAAGGCCTTTGAGTGTAATCACCCGGAAAGATCTGCTATCGCCAAGCATGGAATAAGGGCGGGCCATGTTCCTCTATGGTACAATGTGAATGTGCTGGTGGCATCCCCGAACCAGGCCAGGAGGCAAATACTGGAGGCATGGCATACTGGCCAAACGAGGGAACCGTTGATAGAGGAGACTGTGGTGTTACCACAGGCATACGGACCTCTCATTCATAAATACACCAGAGAGACACCGATGCTGGGAGGAGGACAAGGACAAAGTGGGACATAAACGACACAGGTGACAAGGATAACAAAACACAATATACCGCTCAACCACGCACAAAACACTTGCAACACAAGCCTATCACAGGTCAATGGTCATGAGGTCTCGCAACACAGCTTTGTGATTGGTTGACAGAATAGGCCCACCCCCTTCCCCCAGATATATCTGGGAGGAGGTAAACAAGGGAAATACTCTTGATAAAGGCTAGTGGAGGCCCAGTGCACACCAGGTTGCTGGCCGAACCGTTGAATTTTTAAGACAAAACTATAGGTTAGAGAACAGTAGAATGGACGTATTGGATATAATTCCCAACCGCCATTCATTACTTGATATATATATATATATATATATATATATATATATATATATATATATATATATATATATATATATATATATATATATATGTATACATATACATATACACGTATGTTGCTGTTCTCCTCCTCTTCCCTTTATAATGCGTGATGTCTGATGACACCAAACTTCTACCCTGCTATGACCACGATACTCCTCCACTCCCCACTGTCCTCAGCCAACTCTCTCCACTCTCCAACCGCCCAACCTTACTGATATCCCTCTTCACACAATCCTCCCATCTCAACTGTGATCGACCTCCTTTCCTCCTAACTTGTTCCTTCAACTTATCTGCTCTCTTTGTCATTCTCTCTTCTCTCTTCCCTCATCCGCATCAAATGTCCAGCCCATCTCAGCTGGCATTTCACCAATATCCCCATCAAGCTCATCTGCACACCAATCTCCCCCCTCAGTTCATTCATTCTCTTTTTATCCACCCTCTTCATTCCCCCAATCCTCCTGATCCAGTTTTTTCTCGAAAACATGCAACCTCTGTTGTTGTCTCTCTGTCAGTGCCACCGTCTGAAAACTGTAAAGGTAGGCCGGCGTTACACACGACATCAGAACCTTTCCTTTCAATCTGCTTGAAATCTATCAGTCTGCCATTACACTCTCCACCTTCCTCCATGCATTTACACCCACTCTCTCCCCCTGATAGCAACACTAACCAGCCAATCCTGTTCCACCCTTTGCTATCTCATTTGCTGCCACCTTAATTTTATCTCACCTTGCCACCTTCATTAGACTGGTCAACAAAATTTTAAAAGTTTTATGGTTCTTGTATATTTTGAGGTGATTCTAACCAACATGAACCTCTAGATTTCGATTATGATATCCAATTTTCACTAGCACATCCAGTTTTTGAGAACCAGTATACCATAGGAATATCAGCCACAGCCGAAATTTGTCTTGTACTCACTAATCAGGACTTTGTAACGAGACCATCTGAGCTGGAAAGCGTTGCTTGGGATAGCTTTGAGGCTCTTGCTAACAATTACCTTGGAAATTTTCGAGCACCAAATTATGAAGAGCTTGTGGACAAGATGTTGAAGAGTTACCAGGCGCTCGGTGCTCGAATGTCACTCAAAATACATTTCTTCCATTCTCATCTGGACTTCTTTCCACAAAATCTTGGCGATGTCAGTGATGAACATGGAGAAAGGTTTCACCAGGAAATTGCCATCATGGAGACTCGATATCAAGACCGATTCAATCCAAACATGACGGGCGACTACTGTTGGACTTTACAGCGTGAAAGTGATTGCTCCTACAAACGCAGAAGTAAAGTTCAGAAGCACTTTTAATGTGATGTAAATAATAACTTAAAGTTCATATTATATTTTGCGATATTTTATAAAGTTCATATTATTTTTGGAGATTTACATTTTTTAATGTTATAAGGCAGCCAGGAAGGCTGCAAAGAAAGAAGTAGCAAAGGCGCAGGAGTCATGTAGGAAAATGTTCGGAGAACGCTTGGATTCGGAAGAGGGTCAGAAAGCAGTATTCAGGATTGCAAAGCAGATAGCGAAAGAGAGGTGTGATGTGACGGGGGTGAGTTGCTTGAAGGATGAAGTGGGACAAATCGTTGTCGACCCAGATGGAATTAAAGGAAGATGGAAAAGATATATGGCAATGCTGTTGAATACAGAGAATGAATGGGATGGCAACATAGAGAGTAACACAGTTTTAGGACCGGCAGAGAAGATAACTGAGAAGGAAGTTGAGGAAGCGATAAAAGCAATGAAGGGTAGAAAAGCGGGAGGGCCGACGGGAGTTGTGGGAGATATGTTGAAGGCAGCAGGAAGTTGGGGTGTGAAGAGAATGACAGAGATCTGTAATCTGCTGGTGAAAGAAGGCCGCATTCCAGTGGTTTGGGAACTGAGTACCCTCGTCCCTCTACACAAGGGGAAAGGTGACCCTCTGGAGTGTGGCTCGTACCGAGTGATAAAGTTATTGGAGCATGGAATGAAGGTATTGGAAAGGGTGTTGGAGAGGAGGATAAGGAAGAAAGTGAAGATCGACGAAATGCAGTTTGGATTTATGCCAGGAAGAGGAACGACAGACGCGCTTTTCATTGTGAGGCAGTTGCAGGAGAAGTAGATGGAGAAGAGCAAGAAGTTGTTTCTTGGGTTTGTTGATCTGGAGAAAGCATTAGATAGGGTTCCACGCAAAGTATTGACATGGGCATTGAGGAAGTTAGGAGTGGAGGAATGGTTGATCAGAGTAGTGATGGCAATGTACAAAAGAGCACGCACAGCTGTAAGGACGAAGGACGGGAACAGTGGTGAGTTTGAGGTGAAGGTGGGAGTGCATCAGGGGTCGGTACTAAGTCCACTACTATTTGTAGCTGTGATGGAGGTGCTGGCTCAGAACGTAAAGGAGGGTTTACCGTGGGAGTTGTTGTATGCAGATGATCTGGTGTTGACTGCGGAAAGTATGGATGGACTGCAGGAAAAGATGAACAAGTGGAAGGAATGTATGGAGACAAAAGGTCTGAAGGTGAATATCGGGAAGACGAAGGTGATGGCAAGTGGTAAAGCATGTGGTGAGGTGGAGAGAACTGGGAAGTGGCCCTGTGCTGTGTGTAGGAAGGGTGTCGGAGTGAACTCCATTCAATGTACAATGTGCGCTGAGTGGGTTCATCAAAAATGTAGTGGTCTAAGAGGGTCATTAACCAGTGTGGCAGCTACATTCAAATGTAAGGTGTGCACAGAGGGAGCTGCAGATGGAGGAAATGTTGAGTTGGATCTTGGAGACGGCGTGAAGCTGGAAGGTGTGAAAACATTTTGCTACCTCAGAGACATGCTGAATGGAGAAGGTGGATCAGACTCGGCAACGGTTGCTGGAGTGAGATGTGCATGGAAGAAGTTTCGGGAACTGAGTGGTGTGCTGATGATGAGGGGAGTGTCGTTGAAGCTGAAGGGAAAGGTGTATGCTGCATGTGTGAGAAGTGTTATGATTTATGGGAGCGAGACATGGGTAATGAACGTAGAGAAGCAACGAAGGTTGGAAAGGATGGAAATGCGAATGGTTCGACGGATGTGCGGAGTATCGTTGAGAGAGAGGAAGACAAATGATGAATTGCGAAAGATGATGGGAATCGTGCCTGTGATTGATGCTGTGAAGAGGAACAGGTTGAGATGGTTTGGTCATGTGTTGAGGAAGGATGAAAGTGACTGGTTGAGAAGAGTGATGGAAATGAATGTAGAAGGAAGCAGAGGACGGGGAAGACAGAGAAAGACTTGGCTAAAGATGGTGGAAGAAGAAATGCGGGCAAGGGGGTTAACAAGGAGAGATGCAGAAAATAGGGCAAAATGGAGAAGATTGTCATGGGGACCGCAAGGCTAACCCACGCTCTAGTAGGGAAAATGGCCTTTAAAATGCATGTTGTGTTGTTGTATTTACATTTTTTTATGGGATGTAAATAAAAACTTAAAGTTCATATTGTTTTTTGTGATATTTTATAAAGTTCATATTATTTTTGGAGATTTACATTTTTTTATGTGATGTAAATAAAAACTTTAAGTTCATATTATTTTTTGTGATCATATAATGATAAGTTCATATGAATAGACGTATTGAGACATAATCAAGAAATTTGCATGCTCCAAAGATTTTTTCCACACTTATGATGTACTACGTCAAGGTTACGTGATAGCGAAATTTTAAGGTCAGATTCGGATTCGTGGGCACCAAATTAGTTAGAAACAGTTGAAAATAAGTCAGAACATATTTGTCTGTTGACCAGTGTTATTTATCTATCCTGGGAATTCTTCCAAAGTAAATTGCTCTCTCTGATGCACAGATTTATCCCATCTCGTCTTCAGTTGTCTTACCCTTCCTCCCATCCATGGTACACAGAATCTTGTGGTGAGGCAATCTCCCTGACACAACTTGCCTTCACCCCCTGGAAGGCAAATCCAATGGAAGGCAATCTCATTTCCTTTCACAAAGCCCAAAACAAGTGTGTGTCCACACTCAGGAGAGCCAGGAAACAATATCTCTCTACTCTCAAGACTGAACTCTCAAAGCTGTCTCCTTCTTCCAAATCCTGGTGGCGTCTGGTAAAATCTGTTTGTGGTGTTTGTTCCCACCCCCCAACCCCCTCCCTTACCTCAAATGGCTACACACCTGACTCCGCATGTGAAAGAGCTGAATGCCTCAACTCTGTGTTTGCCTCATAGCCTTGTGTCCCAAACCCGTCTCTCTCTGTACCCACCTTACCCAGTCGTACCCAGCTGCTCCTAGACTATGTGTCCTTCTCTCCTGACAAGGTGGAAAAGTTTCTGTCAAACCTCGACCCTGATTCTGCAACTGGACCTGACGGCATCAGGCCACGGGTCCTAAAATCCTGTTCTGCTGCTCTTTCACAGCATCTCTCTGTCCTCTTCACCCTCTCTTTTGCTCAAGGTCATCTGCCTTCAGCTTGGAAATCAGCCAACATTACAGCTTTACACAAAAAGGTGCAAAAACAGATCCTTGCAGCTACAGACCAATCCGCCTGCTTCCAATTTATCAGCAAAGTCATGGAATCCATCATTGCTTTATATCAAATCATATATCATGGTCATATATCAAATCCTTCCTCTTCTCCAATGGCTTGATCTCTGATCATCAATTTGTATTCAGACCAGGTCATTCTACTCTGGACATGCTGCTTCTGCTGTCTCAACAATGGATGGAGGTCCTCAATGCCAAACAGGAAATCAGAGCTGTCTCAATTGACATATCATGTGCCTTCGATATGGTCTGGCACCCAGCTCTGCTCACCAAACTCTCCTCCTATGGTATCCATGGAAATCTCCACACATAGCTTGCAGGCTTCCTCTCTGGTTGTAGTCAACGTGCGGCACTGAATGGGTTTCTCTCATCTCCTCTTCCTGTTCAGGCTGGAGTTCCCCAAGGCAGTGTTCTGGGCCCTGTGCTTTTTCTGGTCTTCATCAATGATCTCTCCGACTCTCTGGAAAATCCGAGTCTATCTCTTTGCTGATGACTCCACTCTCTGTCGTTCCATACCTCGTTTCTCAGATCGGCAGGCTGCAGCCTCCTCACTCTCTGCAGACCTGGACAAAATCACAGATTGGTCAAACAAGTGGAACATGTCTTTCAATCCTGACAAATCTCACACTCTCACTATAACTCTCCGAAAAGACCGACTGGACAACCCTCCCATCTACTTTCTCAACAATCCTCTCCAAGAAGTTCTGTCACTCAAGCTTTTGGGTCTCACTATCTGCCATGATCTTTCCTGGGAAAACCACATTTCCAAGCTGGCCTCCAAAGCCAGTCGCCGACTGGGCATCCTCCATCATGCAAAGACCTTCCTTGGCACACCTGAGCTTTTCACCACATACAAGGCTTTCATCCGCAGCTCATTGGAATACTGCTCTCCCTTCTGGGCCGGTGCTCCTGCCTCACACCTAGCTTGGCTTCATGCTGTTGAGAATCATTGGAATCTCCCGTGATGAAGCTAACTCCGAGCGCCATTCACTTACTCACCGCAGGCAGGTTGGTCGTCTTTCTGTCTTCTACTGACTCCTCTCCGGCCTAGGTCCCCCAGCTCTGTCCCCCAAATATTCCTGCAGGTCGCACAAGATCTGCCAGCAACCCTCTTATGGTTAAACTGCCAAAATCAAGAGTCTCTGCTCACCTTCACTCTTTCATTCCTCTTTTCTCCCGCCTCTGGAACAAACTCCCTCACTCTCTTCAATCCCACTCCTCCCTCCAGGTCTTTAAAACAGCTGTTCACCACCATCTCTTATCTTCCCCCATCCAAAACCTTGATATTTTCTACCACCTTTAATTTCACCCCAGATCCACTTTTTTGAAATACCGGTTCTTCTTTCCTTTAAGTCCAAGCAGTGTCTGTGTATTTTATACCTCTCCCGCCCTCCCCCCCCCCCCCCTCCTTTCCCATGCCTCTTCCCCAACCAAGCCCCCTCCCTCCCACAGATCTCCCGATGTCCTTGTTCTCTACTGTTGTACTGTGTGCCTCCCTCTCTCTCCCTCATCTTGTCTCCCGCTCCCTTTATTATATATATATTTTATGTGTCCGTTTGTTTTTTTGTGATGAATGTTTTTTTGAAATACCGACTTCTTTCCTGGAAGTTCTAGCAATGTCCATGTGTTTTCAACCTCTCCTCCCCCCCCTTCCCCCCCCCCACCTCCTCCCCTCAAGCCCTCTCGCTCCCACAGATCTCCCGACGTCTCTGCTCTCAAATGTTGTACTTGTGTGCCTCCCTCTCTCTCTCCCCATCTTGTCTCCCACTCCGTTTTATCATATGTTTTATGTGTCAGTTTGTCTTTTTGTGATTCATGTTAGCTTTTACACGAGCCTCGATCTTGTACACAAAAACAAACAAAAAAAAACTCATTTTCAGTCCAGGCATTAATAAAGCAGAAAACAAAAGTCCAGATCGAATTTGAAGTATCTTCATATATTCGTAACTATTTTGAGATGCCAGACTAACTGTGGCAGCATATTGATTGTTGAAGTTATGACATTTGGATTTGTATTTAAATGCCCTTTTCCTTGGGCCTCCTTGTGATAATGTACCTTCAACATACTCCATAACCATACATAAATGGCGGCGCGTCTCAAACGAGCAGAACATCCCGACAACAAAAGGATTTTCAGCAAAGGTGAGTATGTCTCTCTCAACAAATGCTTGCTGGATCTGGTTGCGAAGAATCAAGTTCTGCTTGTTGATTTTCTTCATCGCAAAGCGCTGACGAGTCTCCTTGTGTCGAACAAGATAGACGGCCCTGCAGAATAAAAGACACAGATAAAGCTTCAAAACATACAAGGAAGAGTACAGACACCGAACCTGGGGTAATCAATGTTGCACATCGTTTACACCTTTGTGGTTACACCTCGCTAAACCCGATCCGAGGTGGCCTGAAAATGACTTACCCGTACGCTCCATTACTGATGAGCTTGATCATCTCAAAATCTTCCTCACATGGTTTCTTGGATTCACAGACAGCTTCTGGTGCCTGCAGAGAAAAAACACAGAAGAAAGCTTTCCTCCACTCCCTTTTCATCAATCTTCATGAAAGGTTTACTCAGAGAGATTTAAAGAATACAAAATAGAAGGTCATGTTCACTGATCTCGATCAAGACAACAATGAATAGTCAAACAGGAATTTTTTATTTTTGAAAAGCACTTTTAAAAGTTGTTTGATGTAATGGTTAGAGCATCCACTCTGAGTCTGGGAGGTCAGTGGTTCATATGCACCAAGTCATACTAAAGACTTGAAAATGTTACATGCTGCTTCCTTGCTTCACGCTCAGTCCTTAAAAGAACAGAGCACGGACAAACAACCATAGGGGGGCATTCATAGTGCAGGCTTGATAGGCCAAATGGCTTCTCCCTGGGTTGAAGTTCCTTGTAAGGGAGCTCCTCTTATTATTATTATTATTATTATTAGCAGGGACTCGAGGAAAGTTTGTGTCAGGTATAATGCGACTTTCAGTACGCAACGCTCTCCCTCCTCCCCCCAACCTAAATCGAAGTCCGAGTCACTCCCCCTTCCCCCTCCAACCCCCCCTTTCCCTCCCCTTCCCCACCTTCACTGCAGGTCCTCAACCCTCCCGAATCCCAAGTCTTCAAATGCCCTCCCCACACAAAATCCTCAACCCTCTACTACCCTGAGTCCCCAACCCTCCCCCATCCCAAGTCTTCAAATGCCCTCCCCACCAAAAGTCCTCAACTCCCTTTTATCCCGAGTCCTCAACTCCACCATCCTCCCCCCCCCCCCCCCCAGACCTCACTCCCCACCCCCCTCGAAAACTCCCCAAAAAAGGTACGACTGCTAATTACACCTGCTAAGATATCTCAAATCATGGCCACCATGATAATGAAAGCCATATTCCATTCAAGGCCATGCACTTTCCACAGCGTAGGCTTGGCAAAGTAGTAATTAAGTGGAAAATACCATCAGTGGTTTGCCATTGCTCTTCACAGCGGTGGTCAGAGCAAGAATTTGCAATTTGACTAAGGTACCAACACCCAACGGCCTACTCTTTCACAAGGTACTATGGGATCTTTAACTTCGACGAGTGAATGCAGGCTGATGGGACACCTGCCTTCACATCCCTCCAAAGTACAGCATACTCAATGCTGCAGTGTCCTACCTGTGCAGCACCGGGAAGATAACTTTTAGTCGGGAATCAAACCCGGACTCAACAACTCAAAGGTGTGTATGCTATCTCCGAGCTATCCTGGCAGCCATGAGGAAGCCTTCATGAGGATTTATCCTTAGTTTAACAATACACAAGATGACAAAATACGCACAATATGCACAATTCAAAGGAATCAAGAATATGAGGTCATTGTATTCCTCATCTTCCGTTGAGTCAGCAAATATTGCTCACCTCCTGCGAGTCATCCGTCTCTGGAGTCTCTGGATGTCCACTGTCGCTGCTGCTCAGCTGGACCATTTCTGCCACAACAAGATTAAGAGAAGGCATAAAGTACCTATGATGGGCAATCTACACATTAAGTATGCAATAAATGGCCAAATGACCATCCACTGTATACCTAATGCATTCCCCATTCCTCCTCTCTCCTTTTAACGTGCCCAACCTGCTTGTCTACACACGTATGTAGATCCCCTCTTGTATGACAGAAGAGGTTTCATGCATGCACATGCAGTACCTTCGAGAGGATCTCGAGTGAGACCAAGCTGGCTGATGATGTAACGAGGGATGTCTAACTTTATGCCTTGGCCTTCCTTAGCATGACCCTCCGCAGCCTCGAGAAGATGATAAAATTCCTCAGGGTCAAATTCCTTCAAGCAACAAACAGAAAAGAGGTGAAGGATTAAATATTTTTAAAGGTGAACAATGCATCCCATTCGGATAAAAACAAAAATGAACTTTCAATATATCCGGCATGTGTGTAAGCCAGCCACAAGGTGTGAAAAATCCAACGACAAGCGTTTAATGCAAATTGACCAAGAAGTACAAACAACATCAAGGTACGGAATATCTTGATTCAAAATATCTCTTTTTGCTGCATCTCTCTTCCACAAAGATGGAGGTGGCCCTCTGGTCATTTGCTCTCTGCTGAACACGCCACCAATGGTGGTCATGGCGCGTACTCGTACGATCGGTCAATCGATCATCTTTATACGTTTTGATTCTCTTGAAATGAGAAGACAATGTTTTAACATATTTTTGTCCACCAACCAAACAGTCTGTGTGGCCTACATCAAGTTCAACAGCAATGTTGTTGCCTTGCAGTTTTTACAACCTCCATCTCCCACCACCGTGTACCGATGCCTGGGGAAGTGTGGTGTGGCTGGGGTATTATTCCCACACCGAGACATTGCGTATTAACCGAGTGTTTAAGTTGTCTTCTTCAGGAGATTATTTAGAGCAGCGAGGCCCGATCATCTCACCCACTCCCTCATATTCATCATCCTCTTCATTTGTACATCGAAGACTTGTGGAAGTTTATTTTTACTACGGGGGTCTGCACATGAAAGTAATGTGTATTTATTTTATTTCTGAAACAAAATATAATTCCAATTGCAATGGAATCTAGAATGGCACTCAGTAGAGAGCATACCTCTGCCAGGATCAACAGTTTACGTTTAGTATCCCTGGTGTTGGCTTAGCGGTCAGGGTGCCGGCTTAGGATCCTAGGATCCTGGGTTCGAATCCCGGTCGATCGCTGAATTAACGCCAGGGGGGTTGACTCAGCCTGTCATCCTTCCGAGGTCGGCAAATTGAGTACCAGTTCACTGGTAATTCCCTGCTTGTCGTAAAAGGCGACAAAAAGGGTTGGCGGCAGGAAGGGCATCCGGCCGTAAAACATTGCTTCAAAAAGGGGACCGAAAAACAACAACAACCACGGTCCCCGAAAAAGGCCAACCCCTGCTTGCGGGGAAAAATGGCCTCTAAAGGTGGTTTTTTTTTTTTTAATCCCACTGATTGGTCGGATCTGGATCCGGACCTGAACCAAAATGTAATCGGCTTGTTCTATCCGCCGAACCAACTCATCCACCAAGTTTTGTCATAAGTCGTCCACAACTTTTTGAAATACGATGTAAGGAATCGTTTTTGGCCCTATCACTCAATGGTGAAGAATCACTTTAAGAAATTTTAAAAAGTCTCTTATCCGGATCCAGATTCAGATCTTCACCAAAATTGAATCGATTCTTCCTCGTCACATACCCAATCTCTCTACCAAATTTCCTCGGAATCCGTCCACAACTTTTTGAGATATCCTGTTCACAAACAGACAGACAGGGGGAAAACATAACCCCCATCCACCTTCGGTGGCAGAGGAAATTACAGGGAATATGCAGACATTTGAGGCAAATACGAAGTTATTTTTACACAGTCTCCTTCAACTGCAATACACGAATGAACGCATCAATGTATCTCTTGTTGTCTGGCATCACTGCAGCTGCAGCCCAACCTTTTTGAGGTTTCTCGTGTGATATCGGTTTCCCCGCTCTTGATAAGCTTTGCCCAATGGCAACGGTAGAGTCGCCGTATGCATTATTTAATGCTTATGCATACCCACTCAAGGAACCTCTTCCACAATAGGAAATTCAGTTAATGTTCTCTGTTTGGATGATGTACATCTAGCGAGCAGCCATTTTGAAAGTGTGGTGTGATGTTGTCACGTAACCGATCATAGTGCCGCTCAACTTAGCATGGACGGGAGACACAAACCTCTCATTGTGATCTGCGTGGCTTTTCTGCGATGCTTTGGTTATAAAATGAAAAATAAGAGGCATTATTTTCATACCGACCCTAATATGTATTTCCACCACACTATTCTTGTTTTCCTGTTGTGAGTTTCTAGTTTCCTTCAAATTGCTTTCTTCTACTCTTCTTATTCTTGACCCTGCCCTACCCCTTCACCCTCTTTGAATGCTTCTTTTTGCCTTTGTTTTTCACTTCAATTTTTCCTCGTTGTCATTTGCATGGAGAATTGTATATGCTTTCACTCACCACAGTCGGGACTGAATTTATTACCTCATTCATAATATGGCCATGTCTTTCTTAATAAATAAATAAATAAAAACCTTCCTAGAATATCAGGAAATGCTATGGTTGGTTGCCCTTCTTACAAAATTGGTGGTGCCTTCGTGTGTACTGTATAATAAATAAATAAATAAATGAAATAACTACCTAAATAAAAAAACAACTAAATAAAACATCACAGCTGACGTCACAGCTGGGGACGCGCCTGCTAGCATGAGCGGATTGATGAATGGGAAGGATCCCACGGTATCTTGCGATGATGAGTAGATGAGGTATCATCGCCAGCGTGACCAAGTTTCAATTTCCAGCTGCCCGTACTAACCTGCATTACAAAGTTCATCCCCCGAGATGGTGGGTGATCTAGCACCTAAACACCCGTTGTGGACCAATAGTCCATTGCAAAGCCTGAGACATGGCTGCAATGAGTAACAACAACAACAACAACAACAACAATATATCTGACAAAAGTGTTCCATGCAACCAAACAGGTGAACACAATGTGAGAACATCTGAACCAAAATCTATGCACTCTTAGAGCTCAGCCAAGAAGCAGCATGCTCAGTAAAACGGATAGGCATCCATAAGCTCACAGCAAGAATTGGGAATATTGTCATTGGTATAAAGCAAGTCTTTATAAAGCAAACTTTCATCCATGATGTCACAAACGAAATCACAAGTGAGTTTGCTCCATTTCAAAGCAGGAAAATCAATTTCTCGATTGAAATGTTGACGGGGTTATAATTCCTCTAGTTACAGAGAGATGGTTTAATATATTTTATAAAATTTTAGGTACATATGTTTAACAAATTGAACATGGTTCTAGGTACTTCCCAGATGGAGAGTACGGAACTCAAAATCTAGGCAAGAAAAAAGGCTTTGGCCCACGGTCTAAAATGACCCCATTCCCAAGCATTCCTTTTTCCTGGTTATTTTGGGTTTTCTCAATCTCCCATTTTCATTGTTAGTTGTCAGTTGGTTTGTTCCTTTACTAGTTCATCCCTGCTTTCCCCTTCCCCTTCTTGCTGTGTTTCATTCAGCATGTGTGCAACTCGTTCACCCCCATATGTCCTTCTCCCCCTCCCCTTGATTTCACTCTAATTTCTACTCCGTTGTTGGTGTTATTCCACGAGCTAGCTCTCCAACGCTCTAGCTCTTCCACAAGCCTGGATGATATACAAAAAAAAAATACAAAAAATGACGATGAGTGCTATGAACTGCTATTTTATTTCTTCCAGCAAAAACGAAAGGGCCATGTCTGAGAGAAACATCTTCTCCATATCTGTACCAACAAAGGTTTTTAATTATCGATGAAGGACAGCAAACACAATCCTTTCAATATTGTAAAATAAATAAGACAAGAGTGAACTATCATGGATGAAACAGGTTTGTTAAATTAACGATGTCAAATTTTTGCCACAAAGTTTAGAAACGCTTCCTGAAGGGGCTTACCAGGCATTCGAGGAGGCGTGCGGGCCGGGCGATGATAATAAACAGTCGCTTCACCAGTTGGGCCACTAGCGCCACTTCCGAGCCTTCTGATCGCTCGCATGCCTGCGATGGATAACAAATAAGGAACGTGACAAAACAAAAATACAATTAATCGCAGGTTTTACGGGAATAAAGATTCTTCGTCATGAGAACTATGCATCCCAACTCTGGGACATCAATATAAGTATAATTTATCATTGCTTAAAAATAAAGAAAAAACACAAAAAATAATTTCAAGAAACGTTTTCTCTATAAATAAATAATTAATCTATTATTGAATACTCACCTGACTGTCATTTCATCAGCCAGTAAAAACTGTTACATCAGTAATAATTAACCATCGGCTCCTCATTCACAAACGTCTTTATTCTCCAAAGTAAGAAATTTATTATTTATTTACAACAATCATTTCGGAAAAATTTAGGACAAAGTACAATTTTTTTTGTAATTTATTTTCCATAGTAGCTAGACAACATCAATCAAACTAATTTGCCATCTCACCCTCTCGTGGGAGACTCGATGATTGTTCCTCGCGTGCCAAACCCAGGCAATGTCTCGGTTACTGCGCCAGCAATGGGTGTGCGCAGACGATGACCTCGACTTACAAACGTTATACGGCCGTCATTCGGAGTGTGCAGGTAGATAATGGGTGCTGGCTTGTGATTGGGGCAAAAATGACGATGATATCATTGTTAGCCACGTGCCAAGGTGATGTAAGCAGCCAAAAACAGCTCACTCACTAGACCAATGACCAAAGGGCCCGTATTTCAAGGCTACCCCGCCAAATCGACCGGGTTAACAAACCGTGACAGAATGATTTCACCGCAGAGAAACACAGCTGCGTCGTGGGCCCCTGACGCAAAGGAAGGTTGTTAAAAATTTGACATTGGACAAATAAATGAAGGCCTCATCCTGTCTAGATCGCAGAATAAGCACCTGGTGGTTTGATGTAGTTGTTTGTTGGCATGGGTGGCTCGGTTATGAAAAATTTGATGTTGTGCTTGTTGAGTTTATTTTTTATTATCCTACTTGTCTGTGTATTCAACTGCACTGGTTTCATGAAAGATTGTTTTTTCCTATTTTGCAAATGCGGCTTCTCCTAATAATCATGCCTTTTGCGTTAGGAGAAGCAGCAATTGCAGAAATTTCTTTCTCTGTCTGTTGACATCAAGTTATCAGAACATTGAAGCAGACAAGTGCTCCTCATTTTGGGATAAGAAAGACCGTCCTAGCACTATTTATCCGCACGTTAAAAAAAAAACAAAAAAAAAAACAAGGGGATATTGTAATCGGCTCCGTTTGTCTCTGTCTGTCCATCTGTGTGTCTTTCTGTCCGTCACGCTATCTCCTCCTAAACCATTGGGCAAAAAATCGCCAAACCTGGTAGTTATGATCACCACATGGCAAGAAGGTGCAAGAGCAGTATCATTTTTGGCCTCATCAGCTGGGGTCAAAAGGTCAAATGCCAAAAAAATCCAATTACGGGCATATTTTAAAGCATTTTAGAATGAAGCTTGGTATATGCAATCAACATTGGGGGGATTGGGGGGACATGAAATATGTAACAATTTTTTGGGATTTAATCCCGGTTCATTGAGAGTGGGGGAAAAAATGGACTTCCGGCCAAAGGGGTCAAAACAGAAGATTTTAAAAAGTCCAAACTTGATATTGGGTCATTCCTGGTGGGTTTTTTGCCAACTTTAAACTTTTCTTTCGGTGGGAAGCGTGGAGATTTGCGATGGCGTGCCATAGACTTCACTCTAGTTTAAAATTGCATTAAAAAAAATCTTCTAGTTCTCATTTTATATATCAGGTTATCATGATTCCACATTCCAACAACCTTAACTTAGTAGAACTTTAAACTTAAAGTTAAGTTATGGCCAAATGAAAAGAAGGTAAGAGTGTCTTGTAATGTTTGACTTGCTGAGTTAAAATGCTTACATCATCCAGAAGTTTGTCCAAGTTCTCCTGCAGCTCAAAGAAGTAGTGGGATGTGATGAGTCCTTGTTGGGATTTGTCGAGGCAATCACGCGCAAGCTCAACAAGCTGGTGGTGGATGAAGCTGAGGACTCCATCAGCCAGCTGCTGTAGGCCCGAACCAGGAGTATTGGAAGCCACGAGATCCTGTAGGCGTTCCTCCATCTGTGCCGTAGCCTATCCAGGATGCAAGAAGGCCACAAGCGCAAATTAGAATATCACCTTAAAGGTCTTTGCTTCTCAATGTGATTTTGATATTTTAGATGCAACTCCAATAACAATGTGATGAAATAAATACACATCAACATTGATAAAATATCTCAGGGGGGCATTAAAATATTTCAAATTCAAGGGTCGAGCGATAAATGTTGGTAATTATCACAACCGTGATTCTAAGATTTCTCAATCTATCAATTTATAGTAGGGAGGGAGTCAGTCGAGTATGGTACAAACGTGATTTTTATTCACCAATCGCCTCCCCACCCCAAAGCAGCACTCGATACACCGTAACAGGCAAAATATGCTGACCTTATACTTTTCTCCTCATCCTTACCCCTTCTCTACCAATTGAATACACTCAACCAATAAATTTTCAAGTACACCCCAAGGCCTAGAAATAATTCGTTAACATTAAATGCTTCTATATGCTGAAGATATTACTCAAGCATTTCTGATCCCCCCACAAGCTTTAAAATCTAGTATTAACACTCGTCAATTTTACTTAAATGCATATTCAGATTCAGATGAATATCCAGATCAGAATTCATCAGAATTCAATCAGATGAATGAATATTCAGAATATTCATCGAGCATCATAAAAAATAGCAAAATGTTAAATAATAGGCAATTCATTTGACAGTGAATCATAGATATATCAGCGCCAAACAATGTGCAGAACCATCAATACAACACTGATCAAAATGGTTCATAAATAATTTGTGTGGCTGACAGGATGACCTAGAGGTATGCACACCCACCTCGAAGCTGTCTAGCTTGGGTTTGAATCCCGGCCTAGCTATAAACTGCCATCCTGGTGTTTCACAGGAAAGGTGGTTCATCAATGTGTGTGCCGTCCCTTGGATGGACGTTAAAACTGGGTGTCCCATCTGCCGGCATTAGTTGGTGGATGCCAAAGATCCCACGATGTCCTTCATCAAGAGGAGGCGAGCTGACGCTGGCACACCGGACACATTACCCATTCCAGCACTAACCAGCAGAGGGCACTGCATTAGCGACACAGCCGCACCCTCAGCCAATGATGCTACGCCGCAGTCTTGTGATGCAAAAGGAAGAATAATAATAATAATAATAATTTGTGTGCACAATAAATTGAGAAAGGAAGGAGCAAAAGTGAAAATAGTGGAGAACTAGGAAGGTATGAATGTTGGGGAGGAGGGAGAGAAAGGAGAGGAGGGTTGGGAGGAGATCATGGCAAAGGGAGAAAAGGGAATGGGAATACATGAGAAAGGAAGAGTGTGGCATCATAAATTAAATAATTTTAATGTATATGAATACATAGACAGATCTTTACACTGAAGAGGGAAATCCTTCGGACGATAGCAAGAGTCCAGAAATATATACAAAATGGTAAAGCCCAAACATGTATGTCATCCTTGTCAATCTATAATTGAGTACATCAGATGACCATGGCAGACAGCTCACCTTTGGAAACCTTTCCTTGTAAACGTGATTCATCATGACAATCTCATTGTCGTACACTGATGGTGATCTTCCGGGACTGTAGACACAAGATTCAAAGAAACCATAAAGTACTCATTCCAAATATCTGCTCAACTACCTGAAAAAATTATTGACCTACGAGTCTCCTCATCACGAGGGCTCAAGTGACATCGTTCGTACTTACAACAATGTAAATGCAAAAAAACACTAAATATATATGCTCATCACTTTTGGGATAGGACATGAGCAGATTTTGCTTAATGGTGATAAATAAATATTTCATTCTTCCCCTCGCTTTGCGACAATTTTGTCAAAATCAAAACGGCAAAATATAATTATTCGTCCAAATGCTGTCGCTATAATTCATTTGTCGTTAAATAATTATTTTCGATAATGTCGTTAATTCATTTGTCCTGGTTACTCCCTCCTCCGGTATGATAGACCTGAGCCTCGTCCTGGTGGTGCGGTTGCTATCTTTATCAAAAACTCTCTTCCTCACTCTCCCTGCACTGCCCTCTCTCCACCCCACCCCCAGGAGTACCTCTGGCTACGGCTTGCTCTCCGCTCCCACCTTTTGTTCATATGTGTTCTGTACCGTCCTCCAAACAGTGATGACTCCATTTACATTTCGCTGTCGGACAACATGGACCAACTTCTATCAACTCATCCAAACTCTCTCTTCCTCATATGTGGCGACTTCAACTGTCATCATGCCAGCTGTCTGGGTGTGGGTTCCTCTCTCACCAGCCATGGCACCTCACCAAAGGACTTCTGCGACTCATTGGGACTGACACAATCTGTCAATTTCCCAACCCGGATCTCAGTCAATGGAGCATCTTCTCTTCTGGACTTGGTTATGACTAACTTCCCTGCAAATGTCTGCTGCTCTTCTTCTGCCCCAATCGGTTCTTCTGATCATGTGCTTGTTAAAGTGGACATCTCTCTGGTCATTCTCAGAGAGCCTCCTCAGCTTCGACGAGTCTGGCATTTCACTCAGGCCGACTGGCACGGTCTGCAAGCAGCCATCAATCATCTGGACAGGTCTCCCATCTCTACTGCCTCTGACATCAATTCTTCCTGGGAATTCTTCCAAAGCAAACTGCTCTCTCTCATGCACAGATTTATCCCATCTCATCTTCAGGTGTCATACCCTTCCTCCCGTCCATGGAACACTGAATCTTGTGGTGAGGCAGTTGCACTGAAACAACTTGCCTTTGCCTCTTGGAAGGCTAATCCAACTGAAGGCAATCTCAGTTCCTTCCACCAAGCTCGGAACAAGTGTGTGTCTACCCTCAGGAGTGCCAGGAAGCACTATCTCTCCACACTCAAGACCGAACTCTCAAACCTGTCTCCTTCCTCCAAATCCTGGTGGTGTCTGGTCAAATCCGTTTCTGGTGTTTGTACCCCCTCCATCCCCTCCCTCACCTCAAATGGCTACACAGTTGACACTGCACGTGACAAAGCCGAATGCCTCAACTCTGTGTTTGCCTCAAAATATTGTGTCCCAAACCCATCTCTCTCTGTTCCCACCTTAACAAGTCGAACCCAACTGCTCCTCGACTCTGTGTCCTTCTCTCCTGACAAGGTGAAGAAGTTTTTGTCAAACCTAGACTCTGATTCTGCATCTGGACCAGACGGCATCAGCCCACGGGTCCTAAAATCCTGCTCTGCCGCTCTATCTCACCCTCTCCCTGTTCTTCTCACCCTCTCTTTTGCTCAAGGTCATCTGCCAGCATCTTGGAAATCAGCAAACATTACCGCTTTACACAAAAAATGTGAAAAAACAGATCCTTGCAACTACAGACCAATCAGCCTGCTCCCAATTATCAGCAAAGTCATGGAATCCATCATTGCTTCGGATATCAAATCCTTCCTCTTCTCCAATGGCTTGATTTCCAATCATCAATTTGGATTCAGACCAGGTCATTCTACTCTGGACATGTTGCTTCTGTTGTGTCAACAATGGATGGAGGTCCTAAATGCGAAACAGGAAATCAGAGCAGTCTCCCTTGACATATCACGTGCCTTTGATACGGTCTGGCACCCAGCTCTGCTTACCAAAGTCTCCTCCTATGGTATCCATGGAAATCTCCACGCTTGGCTTGCGGACTTCCTCTCTGGTCATAGTCAACATGTGGCCCTGAATGGATTTCTCTCATCGCCCCTTCCTGTTCTGGCTGGAGTTCCCCAAGGTAGTGTTCAGGGCCCTGTGCTTTTTCTGGTCTTCATCAATGATCTCTCCGACTCTCTGGAAAATCCTCTCTATCTCTTTGCTGATGACTCCACTCTCTGCCGCTCCATTCCTCATCCCTCAGTCTGCAGCCTCCTCACTCTCTGCAGACCTGGACAAAATCACAGACTGGTCAAACAAGTGGAACATGTCTTTCAATCATGACAAATCTCACACTCTTACTATGTCTCTCCGAAAAGACCGACTGGAAAACCCTCCCATCTACTTTCTCAACAATCCTCTCCAAGAAGTTCTGTCGCTCAAGCTTTTGGGTCTCACTATCTGCCATAATCTTTCTTGGGAAAACCACATTTCCAAATTGGCCTCCAAAGCCAGTCGCCGACTGGGCATCCTCCATCGTGCGAAGTCCTTCCTCTGCACACCTGAGCTCCTCACCACATACAAGGCTTTGATCCGCAGCTCAATGGAATACTGTTCCCCCCTCTGGGCTGGTGCTCCTGCCTCACACTTAGCTCGACTTCACACTGTTGAAACCAAAGCTTTCAGAATCATTGGAATCTCCTGCGATGAAGCTAACTCCGAGGGCCTTTCACTCACTCACCGCAGGCAGGTTGGTGGCCTTTCTGTCTTCTACCGACTCCTCTCCGGCCTTGCTCCCCCAGCTCTCTCTGTGCTCTGTCCCGCAAATATTCTGACAGGTCGCACAAGATCTGCCAGCAAACCTCTTATGGTTAAACTGCGAAAATCTAGGCTCTCTGCTCACCTTCACTCTTTCATTCCCCTTTTTTCCCACCTCTGGAACAAACTCCCCCACTCCCTTCAATCCCACTCCTCCCTCCAGGTCTTTAAAACAGCTGTTCACCACCATCTCATATCTTCCCCCATCCAAAACCTTGATCTTTTCTACCCCCGTTAATTCACCCCAGATACACTTTTTCGAAATTCCAACTTCTTTCCTGGAAGTCCTTGCAGTGTCCATATGTTTTATACCTCTCCCACCTCCCCCCAAGCCCTCTCCCTCCCACAGTTCTCTCGATGTCCCTGCTCTCAAATATTGTGTTTGTGCCCTTCGCCCTCTCTCCCCATCTTGTCTACCACTCCCCTTATTTTGTGTTTTATGTGTTGGTTTGTGTCGGTTTGACTTGTTGTGTGATTAATGTTAGCTCTTTCATGAGCCTCGATCTTGTATACAAAAAAGAAAAAAGAAAAAAAAAGAACGAGTTTCCGAGCGTGCAAGATGTTTTATATAAATGTTTTAGAAAATTGGAACATTTTTTTATTTACATCCAGTTTATTACTGATTTTCTAATTGGCTGGTAGTTGGTGATAACACAACATAAGTTAGTGATTGGAAGATAGCATATGCGTAAGGCACCTGTCGAGCTGAACTTAGTATAAGGTAAACCTTCAGCTGTGCTCATACGGAAATTGTACAAGAATGACATGCGCCTGAGAAGAGTGTAGATGAGAATATATCAGAAGGAATAAAGTCAAACTACATTTCCATAACCCCAAAAAATTCCACTTTGGCAATATAGGATATTATTTGCAGATCAGTGACAAAAAAATCTCAATTTAACCCGTTTTAAATTCAGGGTGCAACACAACAAAATGTGAAAAAGTCAAGGGGTGTGAATACATTCCGACGGCACTAAATGTGTGTGTGCGTGTGTGTGTGTATGTATATATTGTTGCGGATCTCCGACTTCAGCTCTCCCCTTATCAAGAGGGGGTTAATTCCCTTGTACCTTTTACTGGCCGACGCGATCCTGAAGTTATCACGTTCCTTCCGGTCGGTGTTAAATAGGGTTGTTGGTCGAATGTAGTCCTATTACCTAATTACTAACACCGATCGTGAAGCAAGGAAATAACTCCCGCCTGAATCACGGATATTGATAGAATATGCCGAGCGGATAGCAATCCACGATCCGAGCTGTTAACCACTGACTAGACCCGATTATAGCGGTTCCTAATCGTGCCACGCTTACCCAATGGAGAAAAGACTAGGACGATCGAATTTAGGAAGAAACCAGGAAGAACAAGGCAACTTATTCACAATTTGTACAAGAAGAGGAAAAGTAAGGAATGTACAAGGAAGAGGAAGGAAAAGGACACAGGGCAGTCTTAACCACAGTCTTAACTTATTCCCTGGACTCGGGCCCGCTCACTCTCAGATTCGGTCTCAGACTTCAGACTCACGCGGGGATGTAGATGGTAGGGTGGAAGGTCCGGCGATGGCGTTCAGGCTCCGGTCCTCGACCCGTACCAGGCGATGATGGTGGAAACCCAGCAGGCAGCTCTCCGCGTAGCGTAGGCGCGAGCGGACAATTATTGTCACGGGAAAAGGGTAAGCCGGGCTATCGCGACTTCATGGCTCTTGGCCGCGTATGTAATATGTGTACCGGCGCCTTTACACGCGCTCCCGGTATTACTCGCTCCAAGCGCCCCTTCCCCAATGTCCTGCACGCTGCAGTTCTTGGCAATGCGTGCCGCGCGCTCGCCCTTTGTAAGCTGGTTGCCACAGCGTGTCTCTCCCTCTCGTACTCAACGCACGTTCCAGGTCAAGCGCCTCTCTCTCCCCGCTCAGACCTGAAGGTCAACCTCCTATCACGAGCGCAGTTGGTCAGTCCTCTCCGCACAGTCCTTTGAATGGCAACCTTCCCCAGCGAGTCCTGTCGAAGGGCTTTGCGTGCGCGCTTTTTATCAACCAAGCCAGCGAACGCTCTCGGAGCCCCAACCATGCCCTGTCAGGCGATCTTACCTCAGCCCTGGTTGGCTGGTGTGGTTTTACCGGCTCCGCCTTGATGGCTGGTTGACGTGGCCGCACCTCCATCCTGGCGCTCCGCCCCCTTTTCGGGCCTCACCTCGTGGCTTTTGGGCTGGTTCGAGCGGAAGCCCAAGGGCAGCGAAGGCTGCTGGCCAAGGAGCGTAACAAATTGGGAGGGCCGATGGGGCACAGACTGGAGAGCGCTTAATGGCGTCGCTTGGAGGGAGGCTGCCAAAATGAACGAAAGGGCCTACTCTTATTTGTTTGACACAACGCAGATGCAACTATTGGACATGGCCTTATCTAAACACATACTATGAAATAACTGACGTCCTATGGTGACCTACGTGTTGCTTGTGGCCTATCTATGGGGTGCAACCTTTAACCTTTAATGACGTTATATTTACAAGTGTGGGTTCTCAAAACCGCAACAATATATATATATATATATATATATATATATATATATATATATATATATATTGTTATGGATATGAGAATTGTGTTTAATTGTAAAATATCACCCTCCTTCCTCCATTTGTTGTGTATAAAGGTCAAAGGTCGTTCCCGTAGTTATTCCATATACCACACGTAGCCAATCATAGATTTCCTCCTTGTTCAGTAGTTTCCCCCTTATTATGTGTATTAGATTAAGGCTTTGTCTTCCATTAATTAACACTCCATTGCACCGAATTTAAACAAGGTAGATTCCCTTCACATTCCCCTTTTGTCATGCCAACTGCATTGGGTGGTTTTCTGCATTCCGCTGCTGCCTTGGGGTTGTGGTTTTTCGCTGCAAGACTCCATTACGCACGAGGTCATCTCGGAGCAGAAGGTGGGAGGAGTCAGCCCAGCGCCAGGAACAAGGCGTGGCCTTGCAAACGCCTCCTCTATGGGCGGGATCGGTGAGCCCTCGCGACCAATCAAGGCCGAGGCGAGCTCACCGATGGGCGTGTCGTGGAGGCCGGGGGCTTGATCGCCCCAGGGGCAATAAAAGCGTGCGCGGAAGCCTTTGGGAGTCAGCTCAGACAGGGAGAGAGAGAACCCGTCACGCAACGCCCCCACGTCAGATGCGGCAGCTTGAACAAAAGGAGCTTTGAAACCATCGCAGTTTTTGACCACGGCAGCTTTGAGCGGTGAACCAAGTTGCAGCCTCGAAGCAACGTCGCCGTACGAGAGACGGTTGAGGAGAGCCGGCGGCTGCCCAACTCGAGCCGCGATCATCCCAACCACCCGGACCCTTCCCGCCATTCGTTCCTGCCATCATCCCCCGTGTAAGTCTGATTGTTCGTCCGTCTTCTGTGTTGTCCTGGGGTTTAAGTAAGACTGTTAATAGGTAAGCTAGAATTTCACTGTGTCCTTCTGGTCCGTCCCTCTTTCTGTCTTTATTTTCTTATTCTTCCTTCTCCCTTGGTTTCTTTTGATTGTACATAATAGTAGTAATAAATTATATTTGTATTTCCAACCTTTTGTCTTCTTCTTCTTCACATCCTTCGTCTTTGAGGTTTCCACATTGAATACCTGTGGCACGATTTGGCCAACGTTCAGGAATCGGGTCTAGTAATTGTTAATAGTTCGTGCCGCGGTTGCTAAAACCGCTCGGCAATTAACATCTGTCCGCGGTACGAACGGGGCTGTGCACCTACCTTTCCGGGGGTAGCTGTGTAGCGTCAGGAGCGGAGACGGCCAGTGAAAATAGAAGGGGGGATTAACCCCCCCCCCCCTTAAGGGGAGTACCGTACTCTGGTTCCGCAACTATATATATATATATATATATGTGTGTGTGTGTGTGTGTGTGTGTGTATGTATGTATGTATGTATACATATGTATGTATGTATGTATATATGTATGTATGTATGTATGTATGTATACATATATACATATATACACACACACACACACACACACACACACACACACACACACACACACACACACACACACACACACACATACATATACACAAAGAATTAAGTTAAGCACCCCTACACAACGAATTAAGGTAAGCACCCCCTAATATATATTCTTTGTGTATATGTATACATTGGCATATATTCTAAGGTATGTGAGATCAAATAATGATTGGTATGACATTAGTTATTGACGTTATTGACGTCACTTACACGTTATTGACATTACACGTTATTGACGTTATTGACGCAAAGATCGCTAGAGGTCTTCTCAGAACAATGACTGTACGTTAGAAAACATAAACGTCATCCACACTGTCCGTGATAGACCTATAGCTCCATACTTAAATTGAGGTGAAAATATGCCTAAAATTCCCAAAAAATTTCACCTTAAATTATGCAGAATAAAATATTGAAAACGGCATGATTGTTATGTTTTTATGTGACCATAATATCACTTCTCCAGAAAATATAGCAATATCATGGGTATATTACACTGTTTTGACGACAACAAACTTGTAATGTGCGAGGTTGTAAAAAACGGGGGGGGTGCTTAACTTAATTCTTTGTGTATACATATATATATATATACAGTCTCGTGAAAAGGTAAGTACACCCCATGTAAAGTTTTGACTTTTTCAACATACTTCAACGTACAGCTATTTGATCTTCATTTCAACAATATTGATAGATAAAGGTGATATAATATAACAAATATCATGAAACATTTACATTTTGTAGTCCATTGTATAATTTAAATAAACATAAATGCAAATTTCGTATGTGGAAAAAGTAAGTACACCCTTACATTTATCACAACTTCAAATACCTAAAATTAGAATCAGGTGCACCAGCTCAGGTGCAAATAATTAGAACATCGTTTGAGAGGATCTTGGAGGAACCTGTCTTATTTAAACCTCAGACATTTAGTTTGATTTGCTCTTTGTTGTTGAAGTGTGCGGCATCACCATGCCTAGATCAAAAGAGCTCTCTGCGGCCTTCAGAAAGAAGGTTGTAGATGCCTACGAGTCTGGGAAGGGATTTAAAAAGATCTCCAAACAATTTGAAATCAATCATTCGACTGTCCAGAAGATCATCTACAAGTGGAGAAGATTCCAAACAATTGCCAACTTGTTCAGGCCAGGCCGCCCCAGCATGTTCAGCCCGAGAGCAGACCGCAAGATGCTGAAATAAGTCTCTAAGAATCCGAGAATGTCATCACGGGACCTACAGGTAGCTCTTGCCACTGTTGATGTCAAAGTGCACGAGTCTACCATTACAAAGAGGCTGCACAAATTTGATCTACATGGGAGGTGTGCCAGGAGGAAACCTTTGCTGTCCAGAAAGAACATCAGGGCAAGACTAAAGTTTGCCAATGAACACCTGGGCAAAGATGAGCAATTCTGGAACATTGTGCTCTGGACAGATGAGTCAAATGTAGAGCTATTTGGCCACAGTACCAGAAGACATGTTTGGCGAAAACCAAAGACAGCATTTGACCACAAGAAGCTGATACCAACTGTAAAGCATGGTGGTGGAAATATTATGGTTTGGGGCAGCTTTGCTGCATCAGGGCCTGGGCAGCTCACCATCATAGAATCCACTATGAATTCTTCATTGTACCAGAGGGTGCTTGAGGATAATGTGAGGCCATCTGTCGGAAAGGTGAAGCTCAACCGAAGGTGGACCTTAGAACATGACAATGACCCTAAACATACCAGTAAATCCACCAAGGAATGGCTGAAAAGAAAGAAATGGAGGGTTCTGGAATGGCCAAGTCAAAGCCCGGATCTAAATCCCATCGAGATGTTGTGGGGGGATTTGAAACGAGCTGTGCATGCAAGAAACCCCTCAAACATCGCACAGCTGAAAGAATTCTGCATGGAGGAGTGGGCAAAAATTTCTCCCAGTCGATGTCAGAGACTGGTAGACAGTTATAAGAAACGCCTACTTGAGGTTGTTTATGCCAAAGGGGGCAATACCACCTATTAGAGCCAAGGGTGTACTTACTTTTTCCACATGTGAAATTTGCATTTATGTTTATTTAAATTGTACAATGGACTACAAAATGTAAATGTTTCATGATATTTGTTATATTATATCACCTTTATCTTTCAATATTGTTGAAATGAAGATCAAATAGCTGTATGTTGAAATATGTTGAAAAAGTCAAAACTTTACATGGGGTGTACTTACTTTTTCACGAGACTGTATATACCGTTCCATCCATTGCAATCGAAGACACACCACTCAAAGTTGTAGATAGGTTCTGCTACCTTGGAGGTGTCCTCTCAAAATATAATGATTGATGATGAAGTAACCTCAAGACTTGTTCAAGGATGTGTGTCCTTTGAAAGATTTATGCATCACCTCTGGCATGAATGTGGCATTCGCCTGGACACCAAAATCAGTGTCCATCATTTTGTTGTTTTATCGACACTCCTGTATGGATGCAAATCTCGGATACCCTATCGTCGCCATGTCAAATGCCTCGAACAATTATATATGCGATGCCTTCACAAGATTCTTATCATCACCTGGCAAGACAGAATACCTAACACCTCAATCCTAGACTGTTGTCGTATCCAAGGAATTGAGTATTTCTTGATGAAAACCCAGCTTTGCTGGTCAGAACACCTCACACGCATGGAAGACCACAGAATCCCAAGAGTGCTTTTCTACGGTCAATTTAAATTTGGTAAACGGTCAAGTGTTGGACAAAGGAAGTGCCACCAGGAACATCCTTAAATTTACACTCAAGTGTTGTGCCATTCCAATCGTCACATGGGAACATTAGGCCACATACAGGTTAGCTTGGCGCAACTTTTGCTGTAAAGTCCTGAACCACTTTTAATGTGGGAGACTTGCTATAAAGAGCCAGCGGAGGCAAGAAAGAAGCACCTGCCAACGTCAATCTCTGCAAGTCTATACCTGCAATGTCTGCGGTCGATGCTGTGGGTCCTGCATCAGCCTATACAGCCATCACACAATGCACAATGCTGAGTGAGCACACCATAGAAGAAGAGAAATTCGACAAAAGTGACGACTTACACCATCATCATCATACACAGTGTGTGTATATATATATATATGTATGTATGTGTGTATATGTGTATTACTGGTCTAACAGTTTAGTACTGGTGTAACAGTTTATTACTGGTGTAACAGTTTAGACAGTGTAAGTGGCTGCACGTCACAGATCAGAGTAACTGGTGGAGATTAAAGACGTACGTTTGATCACGACATGTGAAATAGCCCATTAGCTCGAACTCTAGGAGACGACAGATAATTATAAATCATAATTATTATTGACATCTATTTCAATCTGTAGCATCGTCGAAAAACAATGTTGAAACACTGACAATATGATGTGGCACCAGAATGGGCTTCTCCCTGGAACCTGCAGTGCTCAAATGGGCCTGTAACACCAGCTATTCTGTTAATAACTCCGTGGTCACATATAAAATCTTGGAAAATATTTAACGTGAGCAAGCCTTTCGGTTTGACTACTGTGGATAAACAAATAAACATGCGATTGACAGTAAATATGATGCTGATTTTCACAATTGCAACTTAAATAAATAAATAAATATATAGAAACAATGTTAGTAAAACGCAAGAATGGAAAGGATAAATCACCAATATGTATTTATCTTTGCATTACCTGAGGCTTCTTGATCGAGGCCTGAGGGCAGGGGAGCGTCTGCCACCTGGCACCGGCGTGCCCAATCCGCCTGATGCACCCAGAGTAACACTGCTGATGATCTCCTCATCGGGAAGACGTTCCGTGCTGCAGAAGTGGCGCGATAGGAAATGCAGCTCATCGGCCGTCGGAGCTGCAGGTAGTTGGTGGAGTCGCTCCTGGGATGAGCAGGAGGACTGCATGTACATGGGATTGAAGAGGGGTAGGCATCAGAGCACGAGCGTGTTATGATCGAGATCATTTGCCTCATGAAGCAGAATGACCTTGACAAAATGACGGAAGGTTAGTGCTGGCGGTATTCTGATCGCAGAAAACTAAACCTTGATCTTTTCTACCCCCGTTAATTCACCCTAGATCCACTTTTTAAAAATACCAACTTCTTTCCTAGAAGTTCTAGCAAGAGTCCATGTGTTTTATACCTCTCCCACCCCCACCCCTCCCCGCCTTCCCATGGCTCCTCCCCCCAAGCCCTCCGCCTCCTACAGATCTCCTGACGTCTCTGTTCTTTGCTGTTGTACTTGTGTGCTTCCATATCTCTCCCCATCTTGTCTCCCGCTCCCTTTATTACATGTTTTGTGTGTCCGTTCGTTTTTTTTGTGATTGACGTTTGCTCTTACATGAGCCTCGATCTTGTTCAAAAAAAATAAAAGTAAAATAATGCCACCGCATCCACGTTTAAATGGTACCGGAGGTATTTACCATTCTAGGCTACGTTTGGTTTTGCCTACCATTTACATCTAACTTGACACGAGTCAGACATCAAATTTGTGGAACAATTTGGATCATCTTAGCTCGTTACCTGTACCGTACTTTGAAAGCTTGTTTGTACAATTCTCCTTCAAAGAAAAAAGTTCCACCATAACATGCAGCTCAGATCCCCTTCCTTACCGACACAGCCGAACTCGGAGTGGTCGTTCCATAGCCAGACGATGGCAAGGATGCGAGAGACCAGCGGCGGCCATCCCTGCGGCATTACACAAAGAACGCACAAACAATGAGCTTGTAATGACAAGTTCTCTCAAACAGAGAAGGACAACACTTTTGCATCGCTATCCCTTTACCTCTCTCCAACCTGCCTTGAAAAATAGCTCAAGGGGGAGTGCGGAGAGGGCTTTAACTCAGAAGATGTAATATGCATTCATCAGAAATAATATTCCCTTTTCGTCTGTCTCCTTCCATCACATGTCAGGAAACGTTTATTTCGCTTTTGGCGAATCCATGAAATTTCCAAAATGTGTTAAACATCCGGCATGACTATACCTCTGCAGGTAAAAAAAACACACCTCAAACGGTGGTCCACCCGCCTCGAATAAAAGGAAAAACAGAGAACTCCGACAAACTTTTGCTCTGCCGAAGGGTAAGGCCCGAAACGTCAGTTTTTCCTTTTATTCGTCAGTTTTTCCTTTTATTCGTCAGTTTTTCCTTTTATTCGTCACTTTCTCCTTTTATTCGTCAGTTTTTCCTTTTATTCGTCAGTTTTTCCTTTCATTCGTCAGTTTTTCCTTTCATTCGTCAGTTTTTCCTTTCATTCGTCAGTTTTTCCTTTCATTCGTCAGTTTTTCCTTTTATTCGTCAGTTTTTCCTTTATTCGTCAATTTTTCCTTTCATTCGTCAGTTTTCCTTTCATTCGTCAGTTTTTCCTTTCATTCGTCAGTTTTTCCTTTCATTCGTCAGTTTTTCCTTTCATTCGTCAGTTTTTCCTTTTATTCGTCAGTTTTTCCTTTTATTCGTCACTTTTCCCTTTTATTCGTCAGTTTTTCCTTTTACTCGTCAGTTTTCCCTTTTACTCGTCAGTTTTTCCTTTTACTCGTCAGTTTTTCCTTTTATTCGTCAGTTTTTCCTTTTATTCGTCAGTTTTCCTTTCATTCGTCAGTTTTTCCTTTCATTCGTCAGTTTTTCCTTTCATTCGTCAGTTTTTCCTTTTATTCGTCAGTTTTTCCTTTTATTCGTCACTTTTCCCTTTTATTCGTCAGTTTTTCCTTTTATTCGTCAGTTTTTCCTTTTACTCGTCAGTTTTCCCTTTTATTCATGTTTTTCCTTTTATTCATCAGTTTTTTCCTTTTATTCATCAGTTTTTCCTTTTATTCGTCAGTTTTTTCCCTTTTATTCATGTTTTTCCTTTCATTCGTCAGTTTTTCCTTTTATTCGTCAGTTTTTCCTTTTATTCGTCACTTTTCCCTTTTGTCCGTCAGTTTTTCCTTTTATTCATCAGTTTTTTCCTTTTATTCGTCAGTTTTTCCTTTTTATTCATCAGTTTTTTCCTTTTATTCATCAGTTTTTCCTTTTATTCGTCGGTTTTTTCCCTTTTATTCATGTTTTTCCTTTTATTCGTCAGTTTTTTCCTTTTATTCGTCAATTTTTCCTTTTATTCGTCAGTTTTTTCCTTTTATTCGTCAGTTTTCCCTTTTGTCCGTCAGTTTTTCCTTTTATTCGTCAGTTTTCCCTTTTATTCATCAGTTTTTCCTTTTATTCATCAGTTTTCCCTTTTATTCATCAGTTTTTCCTTTTATTCACCAGTTTTTCCTTTTATTCGTCAGTTTTTTCCTTTTATTCATCAGTTTTCCCTTTTATTCATCAGTTTTTCCTTTTGTTCGTCAGTTTTTCCTTTTATTCGTCAGTTTTTTCCTTTTATTCGTCAGTTTTTCCTTTTATTTTATTTTATTCGAGGTGGATCCACCACCATTTAATGTATTTTTATCTATTATTACAGTACTTCCTTTGCCGCCCACACAGATCTCTGTTGGTGTGCTGAAATTAGTGATTATATTATTGTATGCATCTCCAGAGACTAAACTAATTTCATTGATGGATCAAACTTTGAAAATCCCTCTTGTGACATTGAAGCATCCTTGGCTTTAGTGTGTACGGCAAAGGGATGAGATTAACGACTCTTTTACGATTCCGATGCAACGACTCGTGAAATCCCGACACTTCGCTCAAATTCCGCCACTCAACATTACCAAGGAAAGCTCGACGGTCATTTGTCTTTCAAACAGACAGTTTCATTTTTAAATCGGTAATAAGGATCTTATAGACTTCAAGCGATCACCAATAAATTTACACCTGGTCTCGGTATGATTGCTACCTTTTGATATCGATTCCAATGCTGGGTGCGTGTTGGCAAGGCAGGTGGGAGGGAGACAACAAGGTGATGGGCAATTAGCAAACATTTAGCAAAGGACTAAAAGAATGCTCCGAGAACATGCAAGGAGCAAGTGGAAGATGAAGTTCGGAAGACATAGTAAAGAGGAGGATGTAATAGGATGACATTGAGGTGAGGACGGTCAACATGATCTGCGCAACCCCGGGTGAAAAGGAATAAATGAACAGGTGAGGATCCATTACTGGTTGCATCGACGATGAAGAATCATGAAGAAGGATCATTCCAAGAAATGGGATCGAAATGAGACGACTGAGGAATACAACTGAAGCACCGGTTCACTCGTTCCAAAGTGAAGTGAAACATGGTAAAATGGTTGCAAATCCATTGAAAAAGAAAGGAAGAAAGAAAGAAAGAGAAGAGCCAGCACCAACAGGAAAATATTACCTGTCTGCCCTGTGAACATGGCTGCTGGGCAAGGATGACACAGTGGCAAGATGAGACAAGGGAGAGAAACAGGCACGAAGATAACAAGCAGACAACAAGGCAGGGGAAAATAAATAAATAAATAAATTTCAACAGACAGTGCCGACAAGCGGACAAAATTAACAAGTCGACAAAAAGTTAGACAAAAATATCGGCTATGGACGCAGAAAGCCATAATCAGAATCTTGGATCTATCAGAAAGACAGCAGACAGAGTGAGATAACAGCATTTATAACTGATGTTCGTTCAGAAGAAAGTTGGACAGCGGTGAAAAGTAAACGACTTAACTCGGTGTAAAGTTAGGATTTTGCCCGCAGCCGACCTCGCTGTAGTCGACCGATTTCTTAAAGTTCGAGGGCATTGCGAAAGGGGTTAATAAATGATGACGGATCACGTTTTACGAAGGACACATTGCATGTGCAGAGAAAGACAATAAGACGGTAATAAAAGTGGATACTCACGAGAAGGCAACATAGGGGGTTCGGGAAGGGGACGTCATATAGGCCTCACCTGCGAGCAGTAGCGAAAGAAAAATGAGCTGGAGCACTGGGAGAGAAGCTTCTCGGACTGTCCAAGGGGCTTCCACCTGCCAAGAGAAAAAAGTGTTTTCAGAAATTAAAACTCACCTCGGCTGTTTTGCTGCGCCTGTGGCGCAAAGGTTATAGCCGAGCAATCGGGCCTCATTGAACCACTCTTACAAGGTACTTGTTTGTTTCATGGTTTATTTTGAGTTTGGGTACCACTATAAACTACCTTTTTGAGGGACTGGTTTGACTATCGGACCTACATGGACTTGATTATGTGTGGTGCAGAGCAGGTGAGGCAGGGAGATTCATATCTCCAATAAATGTCATCATCCACCTCCGGCTGGGTTTTTACCTGAATGAGCAGACTGGATTTTTAAATAATTAAATAATGACATGATAACACTCCCACGTTTGATTAATTTGGCTTGGGATCACCTGTTTATGACGTATTGCACGTGGAGGGCGTGTGGGGACACTAAAATAAAGAATTTTTCAAGAAAAAAAGCAAAAGGAAGATAATGAAGGATAATTGAGAGAGAGAGATTCTTCTTTTGTATTCAGCACGAGCCTGTGGAAGAGCGTCATTGGCTGAGAGGGTGGCAGTGCCATCTGTAGGTTAGGGCAGAGATTCGGAATGCTGTTGATGGCTCGCCTGTTCTTCGCTAAGGACACCGTGGGATCTTTAACTTCCACCAACTAATGCAGGCAGATGGGAGGTCCAGTGGAACATGACCATCCAAAAGACGGCACACACAATTAATTAATTAATTAATTAATTAATCAGCCTGCATGCGAAATACACCAGGATGACATTTTATAGCTGGGTTGAGATTTGAACCCAGGCTCGACAGCTTAGAGGCGAGTGTGCGAGCGAGAGGGAGAGAGACGATGATGATGAGACAGGTAGACAAGAGGGTGAAAGCAGAGTGCAGAGTGGATAGGGAATAAAATTGAAGTTCGGAGGAAAATAGGAGTCAAATGAGGGAAGGAAAGAAACAGGAAGCATATGGAGCGATGGGAAGGAGGGATAAAAAATCTGGCCAAATTTACGCTGCTCCCTTTCCGTAAGCTTAGAATTCAAATCCTTAATCCTGAGCCGTATTAAGCTGGGTTTGAACCAAAAACCATCTTGACGTCAGCTTGGGGTTCAGAATTCTCCACCATTATCCAGCTTCATATGGAAAAAGGGCTGGGCCTCTTTATCCGTCTCATCTGAACCAATGCCTCATGATGCTCAGAACATGGGTACAAATCCCATATATAAATCTGTATGTGCTCTTGTTATAAAGTACATCGAGATTTGCTATTGTCTTTGGCCTGCGCATTGATTTGTGGACAACCTGCACAAGAACCTTAAGTAAATCAATAAAAAAAGAAACTTTCTGCTTTGAAACTGAAACTTTCTGCTTTGAAAAAAAAGAAAACTGAAAAAAGAAACTACTGCAAAACTTTCAGCAAAAACTAAATGTTATAATAAGAATAATGTTCAATTATTTTATGCCATTTATACGTCATATATATGAAATACTATCTTGTACGCCATGTATATGAAATCTGGAAAGTACTGACGCAGGAATATTGACTTTATCCAGGGTAACTGGACACACTGTGGGATTCGTCATCCTTCGGCATGAAAATGCCTTCTAAATCTGCAACGTTAGAATTTACCATCGGTGCCAAAGAGCCGAATCGAAAGTTGTAATTAAAACAGGATGGAAATGGAAAATACTTACACTCAGGTCAGTCATTCAAGCAGCAGGATGGAAGAAAAACAATGGAATACACTTAGAAGATTTACCTATAACAAAACAGGACGCAATGCTTGGGAAAACCTTTCTTTTGATCTTTGATCTGGAAAAATGATCTTTCTTGGGAAAACCACATTTCCAAGCTGGCCTCCAAAGCCAGTCGCCGACTGGGCATCCTCCGTCGTGCGAAGTTCTTCCTAGGCACACCTGAGCTTCTCACCACATACAAGGCTTTCATCCGCAGCTCAATGGAATACTGTTCTCCCCTATGGGCCGGTGCTCCTGCCTCACACCTGGCTCGGCTTCACGCTGTTGAAACCAAAGCTTTCAGAATTATTGGAATCTCCCGCGATGAAGCTATCTCTGAGGGCCTTTCACTCACTCACCGCAGGCAGGTAGGTGGTCTTTCTGTCTTCTACCGACTCCTCTCCGGCCTTGCACCCCCAGCTCTCTCTGTGCTCTGTCCCCCAAATATTCCTACAGGTCGCACAAGATCTGCCAGCCACCCTCTGATGGTTAAACTGCCAAAATCTCGGCTCTCTGATCACCTTCACTCTTTCATTCCTCTTTTCTCCCGCCTCTGGAACAAACTCCCTCACTCCCTTCAATCCCACTCCTCCCTCCAGGTCTTTAAAACAGCTGTTCACCACCATCTCTTATCTTCCCCCATCCAAAACCTTGATCTTTTCTACCCCCGCTAATTCACCCCAGATCCACCTTGTTTGAAATTCCAACTTCTTTCCTGGAAGTCCTGGCAGTGTCCATATGTTTTATACCTCTCCCACCGCCCCCTTCCCATGCCCCCCCCCCCCAAAGCCCTCGCCCTCTCTCAGATCTCTCGATGTCTCCATGTCTCTCGGTCCCTGCTCTCAAATGTTGTGTTTGTGTCCTTCCCCCTCTCTCCCCATCTTGTCTACCGCTCCCGATGTTATATGTTTTATGTGTCGGTTTGTCTTTCTGTGTGATTAATGTTCGCTCTTTCACGAGCCTCGATGTTGTATACAAAAAAAAAAAAAAAAAAAAAAATGCTGCATACTTTAAATAAGGCCACATTGGGTGCAGTTGAAATGGCAAAATATGGTAACTCATTCACTTTTGCCAATTGGCATAATCTCTTAAAAGTTCTGTCTTTCCTTCAGCCAAAATGAATTTTTCACAATTTATTCGGGGAGCCTTTGTACGCCGGGAGCAGGAGAGAGAGAGTTTTTGAAAATGTGTGGAGAACGTTTCGGCTAACAAAACAAAATGTGTGTTGAAGGTTTAAGTTAAGCTCCTGTCATTCATTCGAACTCCTGGGTCTCACTCTCAGCCATGATCTTTCTTGGGTAAATCACATTTCAAAGTTGACCTCCAAAGCCAGCCGCCGAATGGGCATCCTCCATCGTACAAAGACCTTCCTTGGCACACCTCAACTCCTATCCACCTGCAAGGCCTTCATCCGCAGCTTGATGGAGTACTGCTCTCCCTCTGAGGTGGCTAACCTGCGTCACCATCTTGCTCAGCTTGACGCCGTGGAAACCAAAGCCTTCGAGATTATTGGGATCTCCCATAATGAAGCTGAGTCTATCACGACACCATCACAGACAGGTTGGGTGTCTATCTGTCTTCTTCCGCCTCCTTTCTGGTCGTGCAGCCACTGCTCTTTCCGTATTTTGTCCCACAGGTTTCTGCAGGGCTCACACGATACACCATCAACCCCATTCTGGGGAAACTACCTAAATCCAGGATCACTGCTCACCTATACTCATTCGTTCCTCTTTTTATGCCTCCGCCCCCGAAGGTGGCCGGAGGCATTAAGTTTTCGGGTTGTCCGTCCGTCCGTCCATCCATACGGGCTAAACCTAGTTTTTCTCAGCAACCACATGTCCGATTGAGACAAAACTTTTAGGATAGGAGTGACACCCGTACAGAATGTTTTTTATGATAATTGTGACGTCATAGGTCACGTGGCAAGGCAGCCATCTTGAATAAACGGAAATAATTAAAAAATTATTTCTCTGAAACTGCTAAATGGAAATTTTTTAAACTTGGCACATTGTCAAGTACTCCCAATGGGGAACAAAAGCATGATAATGATGACATCATAGGTGAAGTGGTATACCAGCCAAAAATGTTTTAATCGAATTCCTTGTCCTAAAAATCTGAAATTGCATGCACATGATCTATGACCCATTTGTATTGAAATATTAAATTTATGACATCATAGATCAAATGGTTTGGCAGCCATATTGGATTTAACCTAAAACCTTAAAAAACCATCTTCTCCCAAACCACCAAATCGATTGACTCAAAATTTTACGTTTGTCATTGACTAGGCATGGCGATTAAAAGATGACCACAAAAACATCATTGGTCACATGGTGCGGCAGCCATATTGGATTGAAGAAAAATATTAAATAATTATATCTCTGAAAACACTTACCCTATCGATGCAAAATTTTACAAATATCATCTAACACTATTGTTGCATATAGTTTGAAAATGATGATGTTGTAGGTCACGTGGTTTGGCAGCCATCTTGGATACAAAAACTAACCTTATACGATCAACACAAAACTTCACAAACGTGATCCCCTACCCATACATATGCAGAGTGTACATTTTTAAAGGTCATATGTCATGTAGTATGGCAACCATATTAGCTTGAAAGCAGATATTTTTTTAAAATCCCTTCTCTGAAACTGCTTCACCGATCAATGTGAAACCTGTCATAGTTGGTGAAAATGTGATACTTGAAAACAGCTGAAGGGATTTGAATCAAACTTGTTTATTTTTAGGACAGTGAATGAGGGCATCTACCCGTTGTGGGACTATGCGGAGGCATATTGTCGACATACTCGCATTGCTCTAGTTTCCCACCTACGGAACCAAGTTCCACATACTCTTCAATGTCATTCTTCATTCCAGGTCTTCAAGACAGCTGTTCACCACCATCACAGATTGTCTCCAATCTAAAACCAATATATGTTCTACCCTCGTTAACCCCCAACCCAACCTCCTTCCAAATTTCCAGTTTTCTCTTCTACATCCATCTTGTCCACCCCGTGCGCCCTCTTTACTCTCCAATTCCCTTATTTGTCCAAGTCTCCCTTTATTTTATCCTTCAACTCTGCTGTTGGTGTTCCCCCCTCTTTCTCCTGTTCCTTTTGTTCTGTAGCCTCCTCTTCCATTGAGGGTGCTAGCCTTGACTTTGTATACAAAAAAGAACTGAACCATTCTAAAAATTCCCCTCGCGAAACACAGGTGCTACACATGTTAGGTTTTTGTCACAGCAATGCTCGATGCTGACAAATTTGATTGTTATATCACACAAACGGTACCCTTTTAGTTCCATATAGAAGTAAAAATCACAGCCACAACTTGAAATAGTTCAAAAACAAAAAATAAATAATGATAAAAATCAATAACTATTTTTTTAACAGAATACAAAAAAACAATTTTATAATAATGAATCTCAAATAATTTATTTATTTATACATGGTGTAAGACTCGTGGTCGAGCTGCAACACAAAAATTTCTCCTGTCAATGGGCCAATAATAAGGAGACATTTCCCTTTTCCCATGGGATGCCAACCCACAGGGTTTGTCCGTGCTCTATCCTCTTCAAATGCCGAAGTCAAGCGAGGAAGCAGCACGTAATCCTACCGGTGGACGCTTTTTGAAGTCTTCGGTATGACTAGGCCGGGATCAGTATCTAACCATCGATCTCCCAGACTCAGAGCTCATGGTCTAACCATTGTGTGTCTGGTGATAGTTATCCCCATACTGGGAGGACATTGTAATTGGCTCCGTCTATCTGTCCTTCCGTCCGTCCGTCCGTCATACTATCTCCTCTTAAACGCACACTATCTCCTCTTAAACGCACACTCTCTCTCTCTCTCCTGTGTTGTTCATGCACAGAAATTCACCAAACATGGTAGTTATGATCAACAAATGACAAGAAGGTACAAAAGCAATATAATTTTTTACCCCACCCCTGGGGTGTGGTCAAAAGATCAATTACCAACAAATGTAATTACGGGCACATTTTCAAATGAAACTTCGTATATGCAATCAACAATGTGGACGCATGAAACATGTAACGATTTTTTGGATATGACCAAGAGGTCATATGACCAAGAGTTCATGCCCCAGAGGGTGGGAACTTGGGGTCACAGGGGTCAAAATGGAAATTTTTTAAACTCGAAATTTGATATCGAGTCATTCCTGGTGGAACATTTTGCCATCTTTCAACATTGCTTTAGGTGTGAATTGTGGGGATTTGCGATGGAGTGCCTCTAGTTATTTAAATTCTCTCATACCTGGAAGGATAGGCATCACGAAGTTTTGCTTACTATCGGAACAGGCAAATAGTATTCATTACCTATTTGAAGGTGTTTGTAAGAAGAAAAAAAATAGATTGAAGAGCAGCATACAAGTTAAATATCTGCAATCGCAAAGCGATCGCCAAGGTTAGTCTCCCCCGGCTTACCCTTGGCCCGCGATCAAATGATGACATATTTGCTTAAGACCACCATATGCCCTTGACCTTAAACATTTAGGGATAGAGTGAAAATTAAGAAAATGTATATCCATCTACAATTTACTCATAAAACTTAACATTATGGACATTGGAGGAGTATTATTCAAGTTATGATCAAAAGGGTGTTTTTTGTTAATTTGGTCACAATCCAAAAAGAGAGTAGT
>NC_136261.1:33114624-33139624 GCF_964187855.1 Myxine glutinosa
CTCTAAGGGAAGATTCAAGATCTCTGGACGAAGCCAATGTTTTCCACTCCAGAAGAAGTTTATTATTGTCTTCTGTATATTCAGCAGAAAGCGTTCAGGAGGTGGAATGGCTTTGATTCTGTGCCACAGTATAGATGCTGCTAGGTTGTTTATGACCAGGACTCGTCCCCGGTATGAAAGCAAAGCCAGCAAACCTTTCCATTTCCGCAGCTTTTGTTCGAGAGAGTCAGCGAGACCCTCCCAATTTTTCGCTTGTGTTGCTTCATCACCGATGTAAACACCAAGGTACTTCATTCCGTTGAGGGACCAGGTGAGGTGTTTCGGGAGGACAGGCATAGGGCGCTGGCATGGGCCCATCCACATCGCCTGGCACTTGTTCCAGTTTACCAAAGCTGAAGAAGCTGAACCATAATAGTCCAAGCAATCCACCAGTTTCTTTATCTCATCACTATTATGTACGATGGCGCAAATATCGTCAGCATATGCAGAGACTTTCACAGGCCTTGTGAGCACATTTTTGCATCCGGTTAGGATGCTGCGGACTTTGATTAAAAGAGGCTCAATGGTTAAAGAGTACAGAATACCAGATAAAGGACATCCCTGACGGATACCCCTTCCAACCTTTACAGGTGAAGTTAGCTCAGAGTTTACTCTGAGTATTGAGGAAATGCCATTATAGAGCAGTTTTACCATGGAAAGAAAAACAGGACCAAGTCCAAAACACTCTAGCACCTTGAAAAGATATACATGACTTACACGGTCAAAAGCCTTCTCTTGGTCAAGCACAATCAAACCAAGATTGTCATTTTTTATTTTACACACATCCCAAAGATCTCTTAATAAAAAAATGTTATCGTGTATCTGTCGGTTAGGGATACAGAAAGACTGATCACTTTGAATCAACGATTCTAGGAGTGGGGCGATGCGTCGAGCTAGAACTTTAGAAAATATTTTATAATCTGAAGTTAGGAGAGAGATTGGACGCCAATTATCAATGAGCTGAGGGTCTCCTTTCTTTGGTAATAGACTAATGACTGCTCTACGGCAGCTCATCGGCAAGTCACCACAACGTAATGAACTATTAAAGACCTCCAATAGTTCTGGGCCTAATAAGGGCCAAAAGGATTTATAAAACTCTATTGGGAGGCCGTCCAACCCAGGAGATTTACCCGTAGGTAAAGAAGCAAGGGAAAGTGTAAGCTCTTCCAAGGAAAGTAAGGAGCCAAGCTGATCCCTTTGAGCAGCACTTAGCATGGGTAAGTCAGATGTGAAGTAACTTATTGAGCCATCGTCAACATCATTTGCCATAAACAGGTCTGAAAAGAAGTTATAGACCTCCCTCTTTATATTATCTTGTGACGTCACAGTGTTACCAGTTGAGAGCTTTAAGGTTTCAATTTGCCTTTGATTGGTAGTCTTTTTATCAAAATGGAAAAAAAATTTGGTCGGTGCATCTAAATTATATAGCTGATCCATCCGTAGACGGACCATTGCACCTTTTGCTTGGTATTCGACCAGGCTGTTTAGTAGAGTCTTCTTTTCCATAAGCAAATGATTATTTGTTCTATTGGGGCTATTTGCCACATCAGTTTGCAACTTCATTATTTCCTTTTCTAGTGTGAACCTCTCCCTTTTTACACTGAAAGAAGAGAAGTAATTAAACTGTTGGCAAAAGACAGCGATCTGCGCCTTTGCGTAGTCCCACCACAATATCGGGTTATCAAAATTATTCTTTCTTTCTTTGAGGCTAATCCAAAACACTTTGAAAGCTTCACAAAAAGCAGCATTTTCCAGCAACATGACATTGAACTTCCAATATGGGCTGCCATGTTGCTGCAGAGCAAGCTTAAAGGACAAGGTTACAGCCAGGTGATCAGAAAAAAGAGAAGGCACAATATCAGATTTCAATATCTTGTCAAGCATTACAGTATTGACATAAATTCTGTCTAACCTGGCTAGTGTGTGCATCTGAGACGTACATCTAGACCAAGTAAACTGCCGTTGCATAGGGTGCTGAATACGCCAGACATCTATTAATCCCGTCGTCTTGATGATTTTCTCCAAAGGTATGGCAGATCTAGGATGTGGCTCCGCACTGTTTCTATCTAACGCAGGGTCAAGAGTGCAGTTGAAGTCGCCACTCATTATAAAAGAGCAATTTAAGTCAATTGTACTCAGAAGATCCTCTAGCTTTAGAAAGAAGTTTTGCCTTTCAGCATTCTTACAGGGGGCATATATGTTTACAAAAACAAAGATTTGATTATTGGCAGTGAATTGAAGATAAGCCAGATGTCCGGGAATTATTTCATTATATTGAACTTGTGTGAGTGTTAATGAGGAGGAGACAAAGAAAGCAATTCCAGCAGTGAGACAATTGATATCACTGAAGAACCACTGGCCCTTCATTAGCCTTCTCCATTGGGCTTGGCCATTCAGATCTCCATGCGTTTCTTGCAGTAACAAGACATCCAGGTGCAAACGCCGGGTCAGATCTTTTACCTGAACTTTGCGTTCTAAACTAACACCACCGTTAATGTTTAGACTACCAAAACTAACACTCATTCTTTCGGAAAAAGAAAGAAGATAAATAACTAAATAGATCAAAAAACCCATGGGGACCTCATTTACGAAGCTCCTGCCGAGCTTTCTGGATCATTTTTCTTAGCCGGTGCTTCTGAGCATCAGTGAAATTTGGAGTGTCAGGGTTGTGCACAATTTCCTTCACTTTAAAAATCAACATCTGCAGATCAGGGAAATGATCTTTCAGTTCAATGTTCCTTTTCCGATAGGAATCTCTCAAAAAGTCCTGAAGCTCGTCATCCGAAGGGCTGTTTACAGCCTTTAGAATCTGAGAGGACTCCTCTTGACCCTCACCATCAGATTCCTCATATGGGGAATCAATTGGTGTTTCAGCTTCCTGGCGCACATCACATGATTGCTCAGTTTCAATAAAGTAAACTTCTTCAGGAACGTTTTGTGCCAGAGTCACATTTGAAACTTCTTCGGGATGCGAGGTGGGGGGCTCCAAGCATGTTTGTGACATGACCACCATGCTCGATTCAAGGATGTCACTCTCCTCCAGTGGATTTAAATTATCCTCTTTTATTCTCTCTGTGCCCTTATTTTCCTCATTTATTCCTTTTTTAGGGGGAGATTTTAAGTGCTTTTCCTCCTCTTGCGATTGACAGGAGGAAGCTGCACAATGAACGTCCTCGTGTGAGATGACACTGTCTGAAGGATCAGCGACACTCACTGGGATTGGAAAGTTAGAATCCACTTTTTCCTTGATGATGTTTGTACTAGTGGAGGTGTCCTTTTCCTCCAATAAGGCAAACCTGTTTTCACATTGAAATCCAGTGATGGAGTTTTCACTGATTTGCCTTTTCCCAGAAGGTGACGCACTTCTTACAGCCGATTTACGTTTTTTTACTTTGGAAACGGTGACAAACCCATCATTTGCGCTGTCCATTGGTTCAACGGGAGGGGGCGTGTCCACTTGTTTACCTGGTTTATCCTGCACATTTGTCGAGCAGGAAACGTTAACATTAATCTGCGAGTCATTGTTTCCCGTTTCGACCATGTTAGGCTGTTCCTTCTGATTGCGGCAAAACCGTTTCATATGTCCCACTGCACCACAACCAAAGCACTTTAGGGTGTCGGTGGTGATGTATACTTGATAATCGCGGCCATTTGTCGTGAATTTTAAAGCAACATTCAAGGAGGGATATTCCTTTTTGAGAACCATAAAGACCTGCCTACGGAAACTCATCACGTGACTGACACGTTCATCCTTACAGCCCAAAGGGAGCATTATTAATGGGGACACACATTGCCCATATCGCTGCAGCGCTGCAAGGATTGTATCGGTATCGAGAAATGGTGGTGCATTTGAAATAACCACTTTCTGAGCAGGAGTATCCAAGGGATAAACCATAACAAAGTGTCCGGAGTCGAGGGACAAACCTTGTTGTACGATGAGAGCAATGTGCTCTACATCGGACACAAACACGATAACCCGTTTGTTCATACGCGACGCCGCACGTACCTTATCAAACCCGATCATGTTCCCGATCGTGAGAACAATAGCTTCGACTGTAATACCCTCGGGTGGAGAACACGCAATGCCATGCTCACGTGATAATTGCTCAAACGCTGCATATCGCTGCGAGTGAGCAGCCGCCATGTTTGGACACACGAGGCTCGACCTCGTCCTCCCAGCTCGGGAAGAAGAAGTTAGTAATGTACTCCGACTTTCCCAGCTTAGGGAAAGGGAGCGTTAAAAAAACAAACTAAGGAAATATAAGCGGGAAAAAAAGGTTTGAAGTGAAGAAAATAAGTCGGGGGAAAAAACAACAGGGAACCGCCCAAAAACGGCGATTACCTTAACCTGCACAATAAGTGTGCTCTATGGCTCTCTCTCTCGTCTCAACATAGAAGGGGAAACACAGGGAAGCTTTACAAATAGAAACAAGCACACGAAGGAGCGAAATGGGGGGGAGGAGGGGTGGAACAAACAGCCAAGACAGAGCACTCACGACACGAAGCGAGCAGACGCCATGACACTGCACCCAGCGCACCGACAGCCGATAGGTGGCGACAGAGAGGGAGAGGGAGAGGGAGAGAGAGAGAGAGAGACAGGGAGGGAGAGAGAGAGAGAGAGAGGGGGAGAGAGAGAGAGAGGGCGAGAGAGAGAGGGAGGGAGAAAGGGAGGGAGAGAGAGAGAGAGAGAGAGAGAGAGGGAGGGAGAGAGAGAGAGAGGGAGGGAGAGAGAGAGAGAGAGGGGGAGAGGGAGAGGGAGAGAGGGAGATGGAGAGAGGGAGAGGGAGAGAGGGAGGGAGAGAGAGAGAGTGGGAGAGAGAGAGAGAGAGGGAGAGGGAGAGAGGGAGAGAGAGAGGGAGAGGGAGAGGGAGAGGGAGAGAGAGAGAGAGGGAGGGAGGGAGAGAGAGAGAGGGAGAGAGAGAGAGAGAGAGAGAGTGGGAGAGAGAGTGGGAGAGAGAGAGGGAGAGGGAGAGGGAGAGAGGGAGAGGGAGAGGGAGAGAGAGAGAGAGAGAGAGAGACAAGAGGGAAAAGACTGGTTCATGGGGTCCAATCAGCACTGACTGTAACCACGCTTCCCTGACGAATCCGGGAAGCAAGGAAGAATGGGAAGGATTTGGCCCCCGACTTGCGTTGGGGGTGGGGGGGGTACGACTACTGTGAAGGGGCGTTCTCAATAATTGCTTAAAACTAGAGTTAAAACCATAGTTGGACCTGCGGTAAGGAGATGCTATTTTTCCTGGGGAATTTTATTGTCAGTCAGTCAAAATGAATGAAACACGTTACCTTAAAGTTTTTAATTAGTTGTGTTGATCTGTTTTTTCAGCCACTGTATTCTCACTTTTCAATGTCTTGAACTGATACACTGCTTTCCGCAGCTTCAATACCTTCACCTAGTTTCTCTCCCGAGTCTGTTGACGCAAGCGCACTACCTTTTTTTACACGTATACATTTATACTGCAATGATAAATAACAACGCTGGGAACCAGTGAGTTGTAGCGGCTACCGCTGGGTTTTCACAATCGCCTTGCACCTATCAAGGACGCGGAGCGATCACCATGCCGGGCTCGTCCAGGACGCCCGGGCAGGCCCGCGCTCAACTTGCCAGGCCTCGGTCGGGACGCTGGGCCACGCCCCCTCTCGCCTTTCCTGGGCAAACGCTCCGGGATAATATCTATATTATAATAGCCGTAGATGATTCTGTCTGTCTGTCTATCTGTTGGGTGTCTGTCCGGGGTGTGGCTTACTCGGTTTGCAGAGTAGCTCCACCCATAGCTCCACCCATTCTGGGAGTGGCTATAAACAAATATCCACCATTTTATTAACTCGCATAGCTTTGAGTCCTGTTTTGTAGGCCCGTGGTGTCTTGCTCTCCCCCAGTTTTATTTCAAATCAAATTCGATAAATCATTTCATTTTTCACAGTCGCTAACATAGTTTTAGACTCGGTTGAAAAAAAACGGGAAGAAAATCCGATGAAAGTTGCCGTTTATAGAACGAAATGAATTCTCAAAGGCCTGTAACTTCAAGGCCATTGAGTCTCTCTCACGCCTTTATCTCCAATCTAACTCACCATATGATTTCATTTTTATCGATGGTTTTACTTTTAGACTCGGTGTCAGCAATAATTGAGAACAATCCACACACGCGGGAAAATGCAGAGATATATTTTTTAAAATCGCGTCATGGTGTATCATACACCGACCGCCCAACATGACACCGCCGGCAATGTGTCGATATATATTAAAAATTCGCTTTTGCTTTTCCGTTATGATATATTACTATTTCGTTTGATGATAGTCGTCACAAAAACGTCAACAATGATGCCGACATATATTTCTTCGTTTTTATTTCATTCAACATATTAGCCGGAAGTAAAATATGTTTCAGGAAATTTCCGAGATATTTCTTCGTTTTTTTTATTAGTTATGTGCGCATACACTTTAAATAGGTTTATTTGAAATCTTTAATTTTCCACAAACATTCCACACACGCGGGAAAATGCAGAGATATATTTTTTAAAATCGCGTCATGGTGTATCATACACCGCCCAACATGACACCGACGGCAATGTGTCGATATCTATTTTAAATTCGATATATCATTTCATTTTTCACAGTCGCTAACATAGTTTTAGACTCGGTTGAAAAAAAACGAGAAGAAAATCCGATGAAAGTTGCCGTTTATAGAACGAAATGAATTCTCAAATGCCTGTAACTTCAAGGCCATTGAGTCTCTCTCACGCCTTTATCTCCAATCTAACTCACCATATGATTTCATTTTTATCGATGGTTTTAGAGTCGGTGTCAGCAATAATTGAGAACATTCCACACACGCGGGAAAATGCAGATATATTTTTTTAAATCGCGTCATGGTGTATCATACACCGCCTAACATGACACCGACGGCAACGTGTCGATACATATTAAAAATTCGATATATCATTTCATTTTTCACAGTCGCTAACATAGTTTTCGACTCGGTTGAAAAAAAACGGGAAGGAAATCCAATGAAAGTTGCCGTTTATAGAACGAAATGAATTCTCAAACGCCTGTAACTTCAACTTCAAGGCCATTGAGTCTCTCTCACGCCTTTATCTCCAATCTAACTCACCATATGATTTCATTTTTATCGATGGTTTTGGACTCGGTGTCAGCAATAATTGAGAACATTCCACACACGCGGGAAAATGCAGAGATATATTTTTAAAAATCGCGTCATGGTGTATCATACACCGCCCAACATGACACCGACGGCAACGTGTCGATATATATTAAAAATTCGCTTTTGCTTTTCCGTTAAGATATATTACTTTTTCGTTTGATGACAGTCGTCACAAAAACGTCAACAATGATGCCGACATATATTTCTTCGTTTTTATTTAATTCAACATTATTAGCCGGAAGTAAAATATGTTTCAGGAAATTACCGAGAGATATTTCTTCGTTTTTTAAAATTAGTTATGTGCGAATACACTTTAAATAGGTTTATTTGAAATCTTTAATTTTCCACAATATAATTTACTTGCCATTTATCATTTGATGATTACGAGACAAATTCCTCTTGAGGATCGTGACAATTCATGCGCTGCGTGGAAACTTCTATTTCCAAAATGAATGAGACGATCGATGAAGAACGCAGACTTGAACAGGATGCAGCAAGAAAACGAATGAGACGGGCGAACGAGTCCATCGACGAACGTCAATGCAAACTTGCGGGGTCACCCGTGGGAATCCCACGGGCATGGATGTGTGTGACATTTCGACATATTGAGTTAGATGCTGCACATTCATTTTTACAAAATGGTTACTGGCAAGTCATCAGATCCAGAAATGGTGTAAAAACCACCGTTTAGAGGCCATTTTTCCCCGCAAAGCGGGGGTTGGCCTTTTCGGGGACCGTGGTAGTTGTTGTTTTTTTGTCCCCTTTTTGAAGCAATGTTTTACGGCCGGATGCCCTTCCTGACGCCAACCCTTTTTGCCGCCTTCAACGACAAACAGGGAATTACCAGTGAACTGGTACTCAATTAGCCGACCTCGGAAGGATGACAGGCTGAGTCAACCCCCCTGGCATTAATTCGGCGATCGACCGAGATTCGAACCCAGGATCCTAAGCCGGCACCCTAGCCGCTAGCCCAACACCAGAAATGGTGTCATGAACACAATTTATTTACGCACAAGCACAAAAGCAAGACGGGCCGATTTCCGATTCCGACGGGCCGACGGGCGAGACGGGCCGATTTCCGATTCCGACGGGCCGATTTGGAGCAAGAAAAAGAACGAGACGGGAGAAAAAGGAGAGAAACGAGACGGGGAAAGCCGATTGGAGAGGCGAGTGAGGCGCGATTGGAGAGGAGTGTGAGGCGCGATTGGAGAGGAGTGTGAGGCACGATTGGAGAGGAGTGTGAGGCGTGATTGGAGAGGAGTGTGAGGCACGATTGGAGAGGAGTGATTGGAGGGGAGTGTGAGGCACGATTGGAGAGGAGTGTGAGGCACGATTGGAGAGGAGTGTGAGGCGCGATTGGAGAGGAGTGTGAGGCGCGATTGGAGAGGAGTGTGAGGCGCGATTGGAGAGGCGTGTGAAGGATTGGAGAGGAGAGGAGTGTGAGGGATTGGAGAGGTGAGGGATTGGAAAGGAGAGGGATGTGAGGGTTTGGAGAGGAGAGGAGTGCTAGGTGGAGAGAGGAGAGTGTCAGGTGGAGACAGGAGAGTGTCAGGTGGAGACAGGAGAGTGTCAGGTGGAGAGGAGTGAGGGGTCACATATTATGTGAAATAACTAAATTCACACCATTTCTGGATCTGATGACTTGCCAGTAACCATTTTGTAAAAATGAATGTGCAGCATATAACTCAATATGTCGAAATGTCACACACATCCATGCCCGTGGGATTCCCACGGGTGACCCCGCTAGTGTATATATATTGCTGCCCGATAAACGGGCTTTTCAGAGTGCCTGAGTGTTTGGTTTGATTAAAGCAACTCGGATGAATTCCAGCTTTTTGTCGCGTCCATTCTTCCGATCGACGTGGGAGCCCCAGCTCCTTCAGAGTAATCTTTTTGCTAATTGATGCAATGTTGATAAAAAGCAGTTCAGAAAACGATAGCCACATGTTCTGAGTGCCACATCCAATGGCAACTTAAGTAGGAAGAACGTGAGATATGAAGAATGCCATCATCTAGTCGCGGAGAAAAGACAGTTACTTGGAGTCCAAAACTTTCGACTATTGAAGACAAGCCAATTTTTCAAAGACAAAACACTGGTATTTCCCGTCATATTAAACCATTTTAGTATGCGACGACGCGCAGTTCATCGACCAAAAACACATTAATTTAATGGTGGAATCACAGACATAAAACAGAGAATCACGAGCGTGCAATCTCAGAGGCAATGTCGACTCGATTCTTCCACAAGCCGGAACATGCGAGGATGAACCGCTTTTAACTGCTGGCACATAAACCCCACCGAAAACGCTTCAAAGATTTGTGATCGCAGAGAATTTGGAGGAAAAAAGAAAGCTCGAATTTTTGTCTTCCATCCAACAACAGGCAGCGAACCAAAAACCTAACTGTGGAAAGACTGCATGCACATCTGATAACCAGGCATATACTGGTCTTGCATTATTCATCACTTGTCTAGACAGTAATTGGGCCAATTATATTCTCATTGACAGATCTTTTTTGCAAGCAGCAGCAATCTTAAACCTTTCGCAATGAATATCAGTGAATATTTTTAACTAGGCAAGTTTAAAAAGGCAACTCTCAACCATTAACTTTTCTTTGTTTGCTAGAAGTAGTTTAAAAAATCAGCACAGGTTTCAGATGAAAGTGGTGCGCAACAACCAAACAATATCAATATTCCTATAATCAGCAACAACAAAACAATATCACTATTCCTATAATCAGCTCTATCACTATTCCTAGCCTGGTGTTGACTTAGCGGTTAGGGTGCCGGCTTGGGATCCTAGGATCCTGGGTTCGAATCCCGATCGATCGCTGAATTAACGCCAGGGGGTTGATTCGGCCTGTCATCCTTCCGAGGTCGGCTAATTGAGTACCAGCTTGCTGGGATGAATGATTCTGGTGTGTACTCCAATTTAGAATAGGTACGCCGTATCCCTGCGCATCGTAAGAGGCGACTAAGGGTTGGCGTCAGGAAGGGCATCCGGCCATAAAAACATTGCCTCAAACAGGGAACCATGATTGCCATGGGGCCCGCAAGGCTAACCCCTGCTCTAGCGGGGAAAATGGCCTTAAAACGATCATTCATTCATTTTCTATACTCAGCTCACCTGTGTGCCCGTGAAGAGGCGAATGAGGCCGGGGTAGAGTAGGTGATGTACTGCTCACGATGAGGCTCTTGCGGTTACTTGTCCGACAACTGCAAAGAAAACAAGGAAAACAACACCCGAGTCAGAGATAAGAGCTTCGACAAATTGCAGTCTGTACACTGAGCAATTGACAGCTATTGAAAGTGGGAACAAAGGTGATTGTCGAGATAAGAAAAGGGAATTTGAAGCACAATGAAAATAGAAGCACTGCAAACTACAAGTGTCAAGGCTCTATGAAAAGCTATTGGAGTGACTCCTACGTCAAACAGTGATGCTTTAAAGATGAATTAATAATGATTGAGCAAAGCGGCCTAAGTTGTCTGGAAACTTCCTTTATCTATAGTCTTGCAATGGCTAACCCCCGCTCTAGCAGGGACAATGGCCTTAAAATGCATGTTGTTGTTGTTGTATCTATAGTCTTGCAATTCAGCCACCGAGTGTTTCAACAACAAAGCCCATACAGTGAAAAGTCCAGCTTAAATGATACTTACTTGCTCTAACCTACTTAATTCTGCCACAAAGGTGTTAACCTCCACCCTCATCCCTTCTTCTTCTTCTTCTTCTTCTTCTGCTTCTTCTCTCTCTCTATTTCTAATGTTAAATGTGATCTGCGAACAGTTCTAGAATAGTCTCAACATGTAGATTCCAAATTTACAGTTTGCCACTTCTGAATGTTTGGGGAACCTTGGTTTTGGTGCCCATTTTGCACACAATGGCCACCCTCCATATAAATGTCCATCATACTAAAATACACAATTTGGTGTCTGCCTGTCTGTCTAACTGTTTTCTTGCCCGCGATACATTCGGTCGTTACTTACCTAATCGCAACCAAACTTGACAGGGAGACTATGGAATTTAATGATTTAACTTCCCCCTCTCCCCTCTCTTCAAAGGGAATTTGCACCTTGGACAAACTCCTTGTTGAGGTGTATATCCGTGTTAAGATAGCTTATCATGGCGTTTTTCCAAGGCAGCTTTTGATAACAAAAGTAACACGAAAGAGCAATCAGAGATTGCAGACCATCACCAGAATGTGCTTTTATTGGTTTATAAGGCTTTTGTATTCAAACAAATATGGCGGCCGAACCTCGTAACCGAAGACATCATCATTATTTTTCTTCGCTCAAGCTCAATAGATAACGCACAAGAAATTTCATCTTGATCAGATGAAATTTTGTACGTGTCGAATTATGATGTCATAATGGAGGCACCTATGACATCATTATTAACATATGTTATTCCCCATGCAGAGTTATTTAAAATGAGCCATGTCTCAATTTTTTTATATGCAGCACTTTCAGAGAAATCGAGGTACAAAGTTTTTCGGTTTTTTTCCAACATGGCGCCCATACCACGTGACCTATGACGTCATAATTACCATTAAAATTATACAGGAGGAGGACCAACAGTTGCAGAGAAAATCATATTTATTCTGTGCCGACAAACAGACAAATAAACAAACAAACGTACTCAAATGCAATGCCCTCTCCTCTGACGAGGGTAACAACAACACCAATAATATATAATAATAGCATAATATCAATATATATTACAAAACAATATAAATACTAACTAGTGAGATACCCGTGCTATGCACGGGTGGAAGGCCAGAAGCAAACAGGCAATGCAGATACTGCGAATGCTAAAGCATGACACCAATAAATTCCACATTCCTGTAGCACCTTCAGTCGCACGTCAGACATGGACAGCAAGTTCGTGAAGGACTTCCATGAAAAACGTACCCGTTCGCAAACAAACGGGTACATTCACGCATAGAAACATCGATCATGGGTCCATGGCGAATCTGCATATGGCGATCCACGAAGTTCACGTTTCGAAAGTAGAAACCATCACGGCATGTCGTCATTCACTTGAACTCGATATCTCCTTTTTCATTCCAAACAACATAACTCCAATCACAAATTAATCACAAAATAAACTTTTAACAACATTGTTAACGTTTCCTTCATTGTAAAAACTACCAAGTCAACAGTTAAAAGGATTTTGAGCCGATAGGTGTTACGGCCTTGGCAAGATCGAGGGAGACAGTGATCTGTTAGCTTATACACCACCCAAATAGCTATGTGGAATTCTCTAATGTAGAGATTAAACTCACGTCATTTGAACTTTGGCCGAGGTCATTATTTACTTTTAATGATGTTTATATACGAATCAAAAAGAAGATAATTGGTTTTGGGTCGTCCTTTCCGCATATCTCGTGGGATTGTGAGTTGGAGAGATGACCGTGATGGCGGGGAGGGGGTTGGCTTTCTCTCAAGCAGGGATTCAACCCATGTCCTTTTAAAAGGTCTTTGTCCGAGGTCACTGAGTCAGATCGGTGCAGCCGATCGGTGCAGCGATTGGTGCAGCCGTTTGTGCGGCACCCGGTAAAATAACGTTGTGTGGGAGTCCAAACCTGAAAATGCTGGAGGCCAAAGCTGAAATCGGAAAAACAATATAGCCTATTTTACAACAGGGGGATCCCAGGATTACCCACCCAAAATATCGTTGCGATCGGTTCAGCGGTTTTTGCGGTACCTTCGAACGGACGGACACAGACAGACAGACGGACATTTGGTGAATTAATACAAATAAATAATAATATCCCCCTCCCAAAGGGGTTTTCCCTCCTTGGACAAATGCCGTGTTAACGTGAATAAATAGCTTATCGCGACATGTCATTGGGGAACCCCGACCAGATGTAAAAATATTATAAACCACAAGCACATATGATTACCTTTTGAAACAGTCGCTACTGATGTTTAACACTAAACTTTAAGAAATTTGGAGCAATCCCAACATCCGTTAGGCAATGTATGCTTCTTGATGTGAGCAAGTGTTACATGTCTCTTGACCGGTGCACTCGATGAGTTCCAGACTGCAGGTGGTGCTGCACCTGTAGTCAGTGGCATTGGGCTCCAGTGATTGTGCTCCCATTTCCAATTGAACCGTCCACTCTCTTTAGAAGTGGTATGTGCGAAAGATTTATGATCATGTTGATACATGTCGGTCTGTATACTAAGGCTTTCAGCATATGCTGCCTGGATGTGTTGAATGTCAGTGGAAGTTTCTTCTTCTTGGTAAAAGTATGCCAACGAGCTGTCTGGAGTGTTTGAATACCTTCAGCATAGCTTGAAGCCACAACTTTTGAAAGGGCTTATACTGCCATGTTTGACAGCTGTGTTGTCTGCCCAAATTATTGAATCCCCTGAACGATGTCTTTTTCATCCACATTGTCTAATGCCAGATAAAGATTCCACCATGTCCTCTTTCCTCATGCAGCAAATTTCCCAGTGGTATCACGGCCAGTTAAAGCTTGCCAGCCCAACAATCCTGCTGCTTTATCATGTCAAATGTAACCGAACAGCCAAGCGATGTCACACTTATCTTGCCAAACTAAAAATGTGTGCACAGGAAGAGATAGGCTGTAGTGCAACAGGGGTGGTGTATCGGTATCTGGGCTCCATATGTCGATTGTTTCTTCAGACGACGCATGATCTTCAAAGTGGATAGCATGTGTCATTGGCTTGGCCATGATTCATCATGAAGGTCTTCACTGGCTCGACTTTTCCTTCAGTGTTTGCATGCATGGCGCTGGTATGAACATCGTCATCCAAGAAGGCCGACTAATGTTTTCTTCCAATCTTTGAAAGTCTCCATAAACCCATTCTCCTTGCACCACTGAATTTGTCGCAAAGTCTTCTTATAAATCTTGTGTAGCATTTGTGGAGACAACTGTGCGAAAGAGACCACAACTGCAGCACGCAATTCTTCAATCTTCCGACACCGACCGGTTTGTCGACACTTTTTCTCCTTAATGAAGCACCACAAAGAGTTGCCCGGAGTCGTCATATATGGACTACGTGGTAAGCATGGTAGAGGAGCTTTGGTGGAGACGGTTTTCCAAAGCTTTCCGCGAAAGCTGTCCACATTTGAGTAACTATTTGGTCTGTGTGTGCCGTTTCTTGCACACAAGCAAGCAACCACCCGCTCTTCGACACTAACAACTTGTATCCGCCATGTCGTCTAAATTCCGACTGACTCCTGCCTCAGCGAGTCAGTGTTGCCACATACCATGGCGAAAGTGGGTGGATTGGAAAAAAGGGAGGGAGGTGCGAGAACTTTAGTTGGGGTAAAAACGACTTTCAGGCCACCCCACAGAAACTGTTATGAGATCGTTTTTAACATTTAGAAATCACCTGACTGTTTTCAAACATAAGGAATCCTACTATTCTTGCAATTGCAACTAAAATGGCGCTTGGTACCTATAACCAACTCATCCACCAAGTTTTGTCATAATCCGTCCTTCACGTTTTGATATATCGGGCTATATATCGGGCTATACATCGTTTTTGGCCCCATCTCTCGATGCTGAAGAATCACTTTAAAATTTATAGTATCCAGATCCGGATCTTCAGCAACATCAAATCAATTAGTCCCCGTCACATACCCAACCTGTCCATTGAGTTTCGTCTGAATCCGTCCACAACCTCTTTGATATACCGTGCTATATATCATTTTTGGGCCTATCTCTCAGTAGTGAATAATGACTTAAAATATTATAGTATATCCATATCCGTATATCCATTATAGTATATCCATATAGTATATCCATCCATATCCGGATCTTCAGCAAAATCTAATCAATTAGTTCTTGTCCCACACTCAGTCTGCCCACAACTTTGTCCGAATCCATCCATAACTTTGAGATATCCTGCTCACAAACAAACAGACAGAGGTGAAAACTCAACCTCCGTCCACCAATAATAATTGTCCGATATTAACCAACAGGGAAGAAGTGCAAACATTTTAAGTCTTGTTGAGACATATTTGACATCCTTTGTTGCATAGCACTGCTGCGTTACTTTACTTGTTTGTTACCTCCGCCACCAAAGGTGGATGGAGGTTATGTTTTCACCTCTGTCTGTTTGTCTGTCCGTTTGTTTGTGAACAAAATATCTCAAAAAGTTGTGGACGGATTGAGACGAAATTTGGCAGAGATGTAGCGTGTGTGATAAGGACGAAATGTTTAGATTTCGGTGAAGATCCGGATTCGGATCCGACTACTAGAATTTTTAAAGTGATTCTTCGCCATTGGGAGATGGGGCCAAAAACTATACATAGCAGGTTATCTCAAAAGGTTGTGGACGGATTTGGACGAAACTTGGTGGACTGGTTGGGTGTCTGACAAGGACGATTTGATTCGATTTTGGTGAAGATCTGAATATGGATTCAGATATGTGAATTATTTAATTTTCTGAGTGATTCTTCACTATTGGGAGATAGGGCCAAAAACGATACATAGCAGGACATCTGAAAAAGTTATGGATAGATATGGACGAAACTTGTTGGACAGGTTTTGTGTGTGACAAGGAAGAATCGATTCAGTTTTGGTGAAGATCCGGATCCAGATCCAGCTAGTATAATTATTTAAGTGGTTCTTCACCATTGAGTGATATGGCCAACCAGGCGGAGGCATGCTCTCTACTAAGTGCCGTCCTAGTTTTAATCTGCAAAGGAGTTTTAATAATGTTAAATTTAAAACGGAGACAATATTTTTTGGTGTATAAGGCAAGAAAGGCCAGGGAGCATCATGCAGGAATTTATTACGAAACTACTGGCAGCACTAAAGATGGGAATATTTCTTGCCAGGACACACGCATCTTTTGAAAGCACCACAGCCATTTAACTAATCTGTTGAAAAGTTTGCACATTTGACACTAGCAAAAAAACAAGGCGTGCACTAGATTAAATATTATGTTAGCCACTGCAGGAGACACGTAAAAATAGCCATGAAAACACACCACGCTTCAGAGGTTTTAGTGGTTAATGGGCAACAGCAAAACAGTGGGAGATTTCAGAGTGCAGCTAAACATTTCCTGGTACTCCTACTTTGTCTACAGAAAACAGTGGCTTCCACCAGACTGATGTAGAATGACCACAAAAACAATGTTATCGTACTATATAAATAAAATAAAGCTTGTGTGTATCACTTGTATGCACTTCTTAACCGCCGGACAGAATAGGTTGAAATTTGATGGTTGTATTTATGGTGTGCCTGGGAAGGGTTTAGGTATGAATTATTTTTTAACAGTGGCGTGGATTCAAGGGAGAGGGGCGATGCAAATTCTCCATGCAAATGTGGATCGCATAGTGCCACATAGTGTGATGTGATGGGGGTGAGTTGCTTGAAGGATGAAGTGGGACAAATCGTTGTCGACCCAGATGGAATTAAAGGATGATGGAAAAGATATATGGAAATGCTGTTGAATACAGAGAATGAATGGGATGGCAACATAGAGAGTAACCCAGTTTTAGGACCGGCAGAGAAGATAACTGAGAAGGAAGTTGAGGAAGCGAAAAAACAATGAAGGGTAGAAAAGCGGGAGGGCCGACGGGAGTTGTGGGAGATATGTTGAAGGCAGCAGGAAGTTGGGGTGTGAAGAGAATGACAGAGATCTGTAATCTGGTGGTGAAAGAAGGCCGCATTCCAGTGGATTGGGAACTGAGTACCCTCGTCCCTCTATACAAGGGGAAAGGTGACCCTCTGGAGTGTGGCTCGTACCGAGCGATAAAGTTATTGGAGCATGGAATGAAGGTATTGGAAAGGGTGTTGGAGAGGAGGATAAGGAACAAAGTGAAGATCGACGAAATGCAGTTTGGATTCATGCCAGGAAGAGGAACGACAGACGCGCTTTTCATTGTGAGGCAGTTGCAGGAGAAGTACATGGAGAAGAGGAAGAAGTTGTTTCTTGGGTTTGTTGATCTGGAGAAAGCATTCGATCGGGTTCCATGCAAAGTATTGACATGGGCATTGAGAAAGTTAGGAGTGGAGGAATGGTTGATCAGAGTAGTGATGGCAATGTACAAAAGAGCGCGCATAGCTGTAAGGACGAAGGACGGGAACAGTGGTGAGTTTGAGGTGAAGGTGGGAGTGCATCAGGGGTCGGTACTAAGTCCACTACTATTTGTAGCTGTGATGGAGGTGCTGGCTCAGAACGTAAGGGAGGGTTTACCGTGGGAGTTGTTGTATGCAGGTGATCTGATGTTGATTGCGGAAAGTATGGATGGACTGAAGGAAAAGATGAACACGTGGAAGGAATGTATGGAGACAAAAGGTCTGAAGGTGAATATCGGAAAGACGAAGGTGATGGCAAGTGGTAAAGCATGTGGTGAGGTGGAATGAACTGGGAAGTGGCCCTGTGCTGTGTGTAGGAAGGGTGTCGGAGTGAACTCCATTCAGTGTACAATGTGCGCTGAATGGGTTCATCAAAAATGTAGTGGTCTGAGAGGGTCATTAACCAGTGTGGCAGCTACATTCAAATGTAAGGTGTGCACAGAGGGAGCTGCAGATAAAGGAAATGTTGAGTTGGATCTTGGAGATGGCGTGAAGCTGGAAGGTGTGAAAACATTTTGCTACCTTGGAGACATGCTGAATGGAGAAGGTGGATCAGACTCGGCAACGGTTGCTCGAGTGAGATGTGCATGGAAGAAGTTTCGGGAATTGAGTGGCGTGCTGATGATGAGGGGAGTGTTGTTGAAGCTGAAGGGAAAGGTGTATGCTGCATGTGTGAGAGGTGTTATGATTTATGGGAGCAAGACATGGGTAATGAACGTAGAGCAGCAACGAAAGTTGGAAAGGGTGGAAAAGCGAATGGTTCGACGGATGTGCAGAGTATCGTTGAGAGAGAGGAAGACAAATGATGAATTGTGAAAGATGATGGGAATAGAGCCTGTGATTGATGCTGTGAAGAGGAACAGGTTGAGATGGTTTGGTCATGTGTTGAGGAAGGATGAAAGTGACTGGTTGAGAAGAGTGATGGAAATGAATGTAGAAGGAAGTAGAAGACGGGGAAGACCGAGAAAGACTTGGCTAAAGATGGTGGAAGAAGAAATGCGGGCAAGGGGGTTAACAAGGAGAGATGCAGAAAATAGGGCAAAATGGAGAAGATTGTCATGAGGACCGCAAGGCTAACCCCCGCTCTAGCAGGGAAAATGGCCTTTAAAATGCATGTTGTTGTTGTTGTTGTATAGTGCCACTCCCGATGGCAGAGTGCATTACAAGTCCCAGTGGCTTACAGTATTATTGTAGTATCTCTGCATGAAAAACTCATAACATCAAAAAACACTTCGCCAATTTACATACATGCACTGTATTCTATGGACTCCTAAGCCAGTGGAGGAAACAAGTTGAAAAGTTGTGGTTATACTCTGGGTGTATATGAGAACGTTCTACTAAGTTGGTATGGCCACCGACAACAAAGGTTTTTACGTGCTCATTTTCTACTTTCTCCTGCTGTTCCCTTTGTTATGTTGTAACCTGATTTGTTTTGTGGCATAGGTCTTGCACGAGCCTATACAACAACAACAACAACAACAACAACAACAACAACAACAACAACAACAAGCATTTTAAGGCCATTTTCCCTGCTAGAGCGAGAGTTAGCCTTGCGGGCCCCATGACTATCTTCTCCATTTTCCCCTATTTCCTGCATCTCCCCTTGTTAACCCCCTTGCCCGCATTTCTTCTTCCACCATCTTTAGCCAAGTCTTTCTTGGTCTTCCCCATCCTCTACTTCCTTCTACATTCATTTCCATCACTCATCTCAACCAGTCACTTTTATCCTTCCTCAACACATGACCAAACCATCTCAACCTGTTCCTCTTCACAGCATCTGTCACAGGCTCTATTCCTATCATCTTTCACAATTCATCATTTGTCTTCCTCTCTCTCAACGATACTCAACACATCCACCGAACCATTCGCATTTCCACCCTTTCCAGCCTTCGTGGCTGCTCGACGTTCATTACCCATGTCTCGCTCCCATAAATCATAACACTTCTCACACATGCAGCATACACCTTTCCCTTCAGCTTCAACAACTCTCCCCTCCTCGTCAGCACGCCAATCAGGTCCCGAAACTTCTTCCATGCACATCTCACTCTAGCAACCGTTGCCCAGAAAACAACTTCTTCCTCTTCTCCATGTACTTCTCCTGCAACTGCCTTACAATAAAAATCGCGTCTGTCGTTCCTCTTCCTGGCACAAATCCAAACTGCATTTTGTCGATCTTCACTTTCTTCCTTATCCTCCTCTCCAACACCCTTTCCAATAACTTCATTCCATGCTCTAATCACTTTATCGCTCTGTACGAGCCACAGTCCAGAGGGTCACCTTTCCCCTTGTATGGAGGAACGAGGGTACTCAGTTCCAAATCCACTGGAATGAGGCCTTCTTTCACCACCAGATTACAGATCTCTGTCATTCTCTTCACACCCCAACTTCCTGCTGCCTTCAACATATCTCCCACAACTCCTTTCGGCCCTCCCGCTTTTCCACTCTTCATTGCTTTTATGGCTTCCTCAACATCCTTCTCAGTTATCTTCTCTGCCGGTCCTAAAACTGGATTGCTCTCTATGTTGCCATCCCATTCATTCTCTGCATTCAACAGCATTTCCATATATCTTTTCCATCTTCCTTTAATTCCATCTGGGTCCACAACGATTTGTCCCACTTCATCCTTCAAGCAACTCAACCCCATCACATCACACCTCTCTTTCGCTATCTGCTTTGCAATCCTGAATACCGCTCGCTGACCCTTTTCCAAATCCAAGCGTTCTCCGAACATTTTCCAATGTGCCTCCTGCGCCTTTGCTACCTCTTTCTTTGCAACTTTCTTGGCTGCCTTATAAATTTCATGCTCTGCCTTTTCTGCCCCCGTACCTTTCGCCTTCTGCCACTCCTTAAATTCTTCACTTCTCGTCAATCCTCTTTCCAACTTCATCATCCCACCACCATGTTTCCGTTTGCCTCGGTTGTCCTTTAGTCCATCCACATACCTCACCAACGGCTCCCAACAGACTATCTTTCATTGACATCCAACCACTTTCAAGCTCAACCACATCATCCTCTACCCAACTCAGCCTCTCTTTTAATGCCTCCCTCACTTTCACCTCTTTCAACCTCCACACCTTCATTCTCGGTTGTTATTTCACCGCCGAGCTCTCTTCGCACCTTTCACCCTGATGTAGCAGACAACCAAGTGGTGCTGTGAAACAGCCTCCTCCTGCAGGATCACCTTTGTGTCCGGAGGTGTCCCTGATCTCGCCTACGCACCATCAGGTAGTCAACGGTTGTCGTCGACCCACCTGACGTGTATGTAACAAGCTTATTATCCTCTTTCTGGAACTGAGTATTACAAATCAACAAATCAGCTCCATCAGCAAACTCCAAAATCCTTTCACCTTCTCCATTCCTCACACCATATCCGTAACCCCCATGAACTCACTCAAAACCGTCTGTACTCCTTCCCACATGTCCATCATGCATGGGCCTATACAATGTAGTAAAAAAAAAAAAAAATTCCCTCCTCCCCCTCCCCCCTCACTGCTGTTGGAATTTTCACTTCACCTGCTGTTTGTTCCCTTTGTAATGTTGTTGTTCCCTTTGCTATGTATGTTGTGACCTGATTTTTTTTTTGTGTCATTGGTCATCCAAAAAGCCTATACCATGTAGTTAAAAAAAAAAATTCCCTCCACCCCCCACATTCAAACATTGCCCCCACATTTGCGGATTCAACATTCATGGCATTTTCCAGGAACATATCCTCCACGAATGTTTGGATCTGTTCCTCAGTAAGGACGCTTGGATGAGGCGAGCGCAGCGAGCCGAGCCAAGCTAGTATGTATGTATATATGTATATATGTATATATATATATATATATATATATATATATATATATATATATATATATATATATTATATATATATATATATATATATATATATATATATATATATATATATATATATATACAGACTTGGCATTTAATATGGAATATTTTTTTTTTCTTGACTTGGGTTTACTTTCTGAACTCAGTGTATCAATGTGGTGAGTTTCTTTTACCCTTCGGTGATGTCTTTGTTGAAAGAACCATGTCACTTGATTGTCTTTCGCAGCAAGAAGTCAATAACAGGATTATATCACAGGTGGCGTGACAAAATGTAAGGACAGGTACATTTGACGATTGGCTTCACAATCAGGTATATAAGGGTTGTTGCGTTCTCTATTCGTGGAAAACAACTGCTGCACGTCTACAAAAGATATTGCCGCTTCCTCTGAAGATGGTCCGTCAACTCGGCAATGCCGTTTGTCATGGAGTGGTGGCTTTGCGAAATTCTGGCATGAAACAGCGTGCGATTGCTCGGCAGTATGGCATCACTCAAGGTCAGGTGTCAAAGATCCTGAAACGAAATGCTCAGAGAGGTGTCCCTAATCCAATACCGAGGCCAGGACGTCCACGCAGAACCACAATGAGAGATGATCGCCAGCTGCACCGGTTAGTCTGCAATGGCCGTACCAAGTCAGCTAATCGGCTTAGGGCTGAGTGGCAGCAACTGACAAATGTGCCTGTATCGAGAAGGTGAGTCAACCAACGACTGGTTCAAGCAGGCTATCGTGCCAGGCGTCCCCTGAGAAAGCCACGCCTGACCAGACAACACAGCCAGCGCCGATTGCAGTGGGCCAGAGAGCACCGTCAATGGCAGCCAGGACACTGGAATCACGTGACCTTCAGTGACGAGTCTAGATTTCTGGTCTATCGTCAAGATGGCCGCATCCGAGTGCGCAGACAAGTGCATGAAGCCCACAACGAAGATTTTATAGTGCCAAGAGTCCAGGCTGGAGGTGGTGGGGTGGCCGTTTGGGCTGCTTTTCATGCAGGGGGCAAAACTGACCTGGTTGTTCTGAATGGAAACCTGAACCAGTTCAAGTACAGGGTCATTCTGGAAGAAACATTGCTTCCATTTGTTCGTGCAGCCTTTCGAGGAAACTTTGTCTTCCAAGATGACAATGCACGGCCTCATCGTGCTCGCATGATCCAACACTTTCTTGCTGACCGTGGTGTGGAGCATATGGAGTGGCCTGCCATGTCCCAGGATATGAATCCGATAGAGAACTTGTGGGCAGAATTAACGCGTCAAATCGACAACTTGGACCAGCGGCCCACCTCTGTGTGTGAATTGCAGCAGACTATTGTCACTGCATGCCAAGCGATTCCTGTCCAAACCTTGGAAAATCTCATGAACAGCACGCCTCGACGTGTACGTGCTCTCCTGAATGCTCGTGGGGGTTACACGAAGTACTGAACTGTAATTTTGAAAACGTACAGAAGTTTAACACAGTGCTGTCCGTGAATTGAGTTCGATATCAGTTTACATCACTTTCAAGGATCAATTTATTTGCTTCAAAATGTCAAATGTGGTTTTTGTTTCTTTTAAAGGTCACATTAACAAAATCTAGAATAATTTCAACATAATTCCAATGAACTTTTGGTTCTAAGTCATCTATGAAAAGTAAGTTCACCCCCACAAAAAAAATATTCCATATTAAATGCCAAGTCTGTATGTATATATATATATATATATATATATATATATATATATATATATATATATATATATATATATATATATATATATATATATATATATATATATATATTAAACATTCCCATTCCAACATTGTTTTTGAGAGAGCCAATTTTATTTCAGATTCATTCTCATTCATTTCATTCAATGTTTCTACATCTATTTTTGTATTTAATCCCCAATTTTAAACGTTGTTACTGCTCAGTAAACCATTTACAATTCAAAATAATTATGACCGAAGGCTGACATCAGGATTTAACAACCTGTATCCACACGACCATCATATACGAGCATCAAGATTCCAAAATTAGGTCAAGGACAGTAAAAATAGGTGGATCGAATTGTGTCACCACTTACAGAGTGGGTAATAATTACAATCTCTATATAATGGAGCAAGTGCATATATGTATTATATGTATGTATGTATATATGTATGTATGTATGTATGTATGTATTATGTGTGTATGTATGTATGTATTATATGTGTGTGCATGTATTATGTGTGTGTATGTGTGTGTGTGTGTGTGTGTGTGTGTGTGTGTGTGTGTGTGTGTGTGTGTGTGTATGTTTGTATGTGTGTGAATGTATCAATAAACCACAAACACAGCAGCTAATAGTAATAAACACCATACAAAATACACCATGCAAACATGTCCTGGCGAGAGTTTGCAATCTCTGATTGCTCTTTCTTGTTTTTCTATTTTCGGGAGTGATTGATGCAACGGTCTGTTGCCTATACACTGCCCAAATAAAGGGATGTCTGAGAAGAAGGTGTTGCATGCTTGGAACAAGATCACCAATAGGGTGGGTACTCTACTAGTATTAATAATAATAGTAACTGAAAGAGAGAAGTATGGTTCATGGACTAAAACTAATCAGAACTACTGGGTTGGAATGCTATGGAATTTATCCTTTGTGTCCAATTACTTTCATTCATAAAGACGAGCAGAGTACCTGCCCTACAGGCGATTTTGTTCCAAGCATGAAATATGTTCTTCTGACACATACTTATATTTGGGCAGTGTATAGGCAACTGACAGCTGCCTCAATCGCTCCCAGAAAAAAAATAATATCCCAGGTTACCTGCATGAATGAAAAACATGCCTAATCCATATAATTCAAAACACCTCACTGGACTGGAGGAATACTGTACTGTACATGGAGACAGGAATACTGTACTGTAGAGGGTGAAACTTGTAATACCATCTCTGACCTGGAGGCGGCGCTACATGATACACATTTACATAGAGAATTTGCATCCCCCACTCCCTTCAAGACCACTGACAAAGTTAAAAACAAAACAAAAAAAAAACTCCCCAACACACCAATTGGGGTCGAGCTGATGATACATAGCAAGTCTGGATGTAATCAGACCAGAACTGTAGGAGGAGTCACGTGACAAACAAACACATACCAGTCTGTGAATTATAGCAAGGGTGTACAGGATCTCTCGGAATGACACTTTATCTTGGCACAAGGAATAAAATATACAAATGTGTCTTGGCTATAGCTCTGACTTAATATCAAAGAGGATAAAATAAACCATATAAATAACAAGAGTTTTTCTATTTAGGGTTCGTAACACTGAAGCTTCCTTTTCACACAACATGTTGTATCAATGGACCAAGTGGCCATCTGCCAATTTGCTCGGTGGGAGGATTGACCTTGACGACACATGTTTAAATGTATTTATAAAGAACAGTACATTAACATTGCATTGGCCTACAACTCCTATATGGCACACCTGCTCTCTCTGGAGTCAATAGTTTATAGATACACCTGTAGATATATAGATATACCTGAAGCCATAATTATTATATCCTGTTCGCAGTGGGAGCAAGGACTGCTACTACACCAACCATTTAAAGGCTCATTGCTTCTGGTGTCTTGTCATTGTTCAGGACAAACTCCATTAATCTATGGATTATACCTAAAAGTCATGTGACAAACTGACAAAGTCATCCTGGATGATGATGGGAGTCGTCGCTTTTGAGGAATCTCTTCCCTTTATTGGCGTGCTCACTAAGCATTGTGCGTTGTGCGATGGCTGCATAGGTAAAATGAGTGGTGAGCAGGTGGAGCAGGTGCCAATGAAGGGAAAAACCTGCACAGAGAAATGATTAAAGTGATAGAGGTGTGTGCTATCCCTCTCCCACTCTCCATTCCTATGAGCATCGTTGGCTGCAGGTGCAGTACATTCAACGTG
>NC_136261.1:33144624-33157124 GCF_964187855.1 Myxine glutinosa
GAGCTGTTTTGTTTCAATAAAGCAACTCGGACGAATTCCGTCTTTGGTCGCGTCAATTCTTTCGACTCGCGTTGGAGCGCAGCTCCTTCAATATCACAAATATAAAGACAATGGTTTTCAATTACCTTTGTTTGTTGCTTTTCTATAATCCTGAGCACTATTTTGAGGCCTTTATTGGATTCCTTGACCCAGAAAACATAGGATTAGCATATTTAATTAAGTCTCTAGGTTGACTAGAAGCCGAGATCGCGCAAAATATGTATTTTATGGCGGCCATTTTCAAAATCCAAAATGGCGGCCATGCAGGTGTCTGTGCAAATGCCAACATTGATTTTCAGATTCTCCATGCTCTGAAGATTCCAAAAATGTACAGGTTTGCTAATCCCAAAATTTTGAAAGAAATTATATTTGTTAACATAGTGAACCTGACTAGTAACTCGTTTGTAGAACATTTTGAATGCTATATTTTGATGGCGTTTAAAATAAGGCCAGGATTTAATACAAGTGAACAAACCTTCTTTTTTTTTTATAAAGAGTTCGAGTCGATGGTGACTTCAGTATTCAATGTGAATTGAAGCAGAAACCGTGACGCTCATGCACAAAAAGGCATCCAAATCCCTCACATGAGAGTTGTGTAATACGGTTCAGATCAAATTATTGAAAGCATTCGAGAATCAGGTCGATCAGACACTTGAACGTGAACAAAAGAAACATCTCCCAGCACAATTGACTAAAATCAGACATGCATTCATAAATACCACAATGGATGCTATATGTCGTACAAAGATAGAGAAAAGTGAAAGGGAAATGAGTGTCACGCTTCAGGAAGCCCACAAGGGCAGAAAGTCACCGTCTGATATCCGTTTCATCAATTGCACTTCGTCTCAGACTAATTAGAATATGGATAGAGAAGGATCGTGCATGAAGCAGCTTGGGCGACTAAGGTGACCCAGTCCGACGTGACTCGAGGAGGATGAAGTGCTAATGAAAAAAAGACTATTGCTGAATTTCTCAGCAAGATCGAAGCTTTGAGTACAAGTGCTACACCAAGTGTGAAAACTGCAATTGCCGCCCAATGTGTACACGCCACAAAATGAGACCGACCGCATGACCTTGGAGTGCCAGACGGAACGATCCACAGCGAGAGGTCAAATGAATGCGTGACAATCTCCCTGTGCTCGCAAAGACATGATGCAAATAATTCATAAAATAAAATAAGTAAAGAAGAAATACCATGGGACACATTGAAATGGGGTTAGCAGATTGGTGTGTGCAATTTTCATTTTAGATTCGTATATACCATGTACAAGAATGTGCCTTTAACCTCTTCCATGAGCCGAAGCATCTGCAGTATTTCTCTGATGTACCCACTGATCGGAATATAACTGGAACACTGGTTTGCTGAAAAAACTGAAGTCACCGGCGGCCATCCTGGTACTCACCCAACATGAAAAAGCCCTATTAAAAAAAACTCGAAAAAAAGTTTATTTATGCAGATGTACCGCAGTCTATACAGAGCGTCGGTGCCGCTGAAGCTGCTTCCTGAGCAAGGGTTATATACTGGGTGGTTTTTGCCTTCCCAGCAGTAGTTAAGGCAGGAATTTGGAATTTGATCATGGTGCCGGCGATAGCTCACTTACTCTTCCCAAAGGATATCGTGGGATCTTTAACGTCCACCAACTAATCCTGGCAGATGGGACTCCCTGTTTGATGTCCCTGCTTGTGAAAACGAACACCATGCCTGTGAAACACCGGATATGGCAGTTTATAGCTGGGTGGAGATTCAAACCCAGGTTAGATGGCTTAGAGGTGAGTGTGCGTACATCTAGGCCATCCTGTCAGACCAAGCATCTGCATTACGGAGAAATTAAAGAAAAAACAGTGGTCATATCATTTCGTCTTTCTCCACGTCTTGCATACGAGATGTAGCGTAATGCCAGTGGCAAGGGGATTTAGTAATGGCAATGCACTTGTACTGTACAAGAATTTTTTTTTCTCTATAAAACATGAGTAAAATGTCAAGGGAGGTGCAAAGCGCCCCTCCCTTGACATGGGACGGTTTTTCTGTATGCAGCTTTAACATAGGGACTGAAAAATAGCTTCTCGGCTTCTACTCGACAAAATCTGCTGCAAATTTGAGAGGTAAATGTTTTGTACATCGAGGTAATATATTCCAAATTTCAGCCACGTCCATTTCTGCATTCTTGAGTTTTATCAATAAAACCCTCAAATTCACGGTGGTGTCTGTCTGTCCGTCCGTCCATCCAAAATGTGTTGGCGCTCATATCTCAAAAGCTATACATCGAATCTAGATGAAACTTGGAATATACATCGGCCAATACATCTATTTAATGGCTTTCGTCACAGGTACATCACGGGTGATGAAGGTTGTGGGCAAGTTTCATCAACATCATGTGTATAGTTTCGGAGAAGAGAGCAAATACCTATTTTGGGGGTCAAAAACACCCCCGGAGAGGCCCCCTTAATGAGTGGTGATTTTGATGCGGTCAATACACCGTCATGAGGCATCAGATACGAAGCTTGTGGCCAAGTTTCATCAAAATTGTAAGTGTAGTTTCAGAGAAGAGAGAGCGCATACCTATTCTGGGCGGTCAAAACCTCCCTGATATGGTCAATACATATTCGTTAGGCATCAGATATGAAGCATGTGGCCAAGTTTAATCTAAATCTTGTGTTTGGTTCAAGCAATAATGACTGAAGTGTCTACGGACTCACTCACTCACTCTCTGACTGACTCACTGACTATATATATATATATATATATATATATATATATATATATATATATATATATATATATATATATATATATACATACATATATATATATACATACATATATATATATATATATATATATATATATATATATATATATATATATATATATATATATATATATATATATATATATATATATATATATACATATATATATATATATATATGCTGATTGACTTACCTACGGACACTGCTCAGTGGCATAAGCTCACAAATGATCAAACATCGGTTTAAAAAAATAATAAAGGAAACAAGTAATGAGACCGTTTTTTTCTCTCTACAAGAGTGAGGTTTATGGAAGAGCAAGAATGTGAGATGATGTCAATGATTTGACAGGGAAAGAAGTAAGAACGAGTAAGTTTGCTGAATTCTGAGCTTTCATCAACTTCTAATTCCTTCATGGGCAAGAGACAACAAAGCCAGAATTCTCACAGCATAGATTTCAGTGGCAGTAAAAGTTTTCAAAGAAAGAGGCCCACCAATAAGCCAAAGAGAATGGAAAGGCCCAATAAAGATTGAGGCGGCACAGAGCTATTATACGCTTTTCTGAAGGTTCTAACGTTCCCTTTGTTAAAGCACGATGGTTACCTTGGCGACACGCTCACTTCGATAGCTCAAGCAGCTGTTGAATTCACAAAAAGGTGGACATCAGTTAGAACACATGAAAACAGCTTCGTCCAAGATAAATTTGGAGCTTGAAAAGTTCTGTAATATGCTTAGCTCAGAAAATGCATGAAAGAAAAAACTTGACCTCCTAATGTACAGGAAAAAAACTAAATATGATGGATGGTGATGTGAGAAATCTCTGAAATATGAAAGTATAATGACAGAATTGATTATTCATTGTTGCAACATGCTCGCTCATTGAAGTGTCTAACAGTTTGTGATTTTGCACAATTGTTCTTCTTGAAATCCTCAGTGTTTTTTTGTATGCAGAGTCGAGGCTCAGGGAAGAGCTAGAACACTGACCAGATCAGGATGCAACAGAAAAAAGGAACAAAAGTAGATGGGACGGTTTGCCGTACTCCTTTCAGAGGGATAGTGAGAGTGTGAGATTTATCAGGATTGAAAGACTTATTCCAAGTGTTTGACGAGCTTGTGATTCTTTCAACATCTAAAGAGGGGGAAGATGCTGCATCCTGAAAGATGAGGGATGTTACGGCAGAGTGTAGAATCATCAGCAAATATATATGAAAGAGGGTTTTCCAGAGAGTCAGAGATACCGTTGATGAAGATTAGGAATAGGACTGTGCTCGGAATACTGGCCTTGGGGCACCCCAGCCTTAACAGGGAGAGTAGATGAAAGGTTTCCGTTTTAGAACCGCACGTAGGCCATGAGAGTAAAGGACTTACCTTTGCTGGTGAGAGTAGAGGACCTGCATAAATAACTTGCCACTACTGGCAATGAACGAGAGTACTTTGGGGCAAACCTGAGTTACTTACAGTTATACACACATATATATATATATATATATGCACTACTGGTCAAAAGTTTTAGAACACCTCAATTTTTCCAGTTTTTTTCAAGTCTTTGGGATACCCTGCCAAGATCAAAGATTGAAAAAAAACATTCACAGATATGTGGCAACCTTTGGCAAGCAGGAGAAGCTCATTTCCTGTATTGACATCTTGATTCGAAGTTTGTTATCTGTATCCAGGACGTGAGATATTGACCTCAAGATGGTCTTATAACATGACGATCTGTCTGCAGTGCCCCCAGCACTCTTCAACGATGATGGGTCAATGTGTAAAACAAACAAGTCAGATCTCATCTGTGGGATCAACTTCCATATCCTCGTCAATCTCACTTTTTCCTCCAGGTCTTCAAGACAGCTGTTATGCACAATCTCATGTCACCAATCCAAAACCATGATCTTTTCTACCCTCGTTAAACCACACCCAAAAGTCTCCTCTTTCCAATTTTTCAGTTTTCCCTCCTTGGAGTTCCCTTCTATATGCATCTTGTCCACCCCATGCAATATTTTTGTCCAATTTGTCCACCCCGTGCAAGCGTGTTTTGCGTCCTGTTTTTGTCTGTTGCGTCCTGATCCGTTCAGTGCACACGCTCTTCCACAGCCTCGACTATGTAAGTAAATACAAAAAAGGGCAAATCTTCATGATCAACCAGACAGTACTGTACACGTCATCAATGGAATGGCGATGCTACAGTCACTGGAAGAATCCTACTTCCAGAGTTAGTAAAGAACTCTAGGTATCACGACATTGCAGCATCTCTTCTCCATAGAAGAGGAAGCAGACACATGCCATCGACCATGCTGAAAACCGCCCTTGGATAATTGTACGTTGCGATGACACAGATGCTCAGGTTGTTGCGCTCATCTTCTACAGTGAAGGGAGTTTGTCCTCCAAGGTTTACAAGCACGCTGGCCACTCTGAAGCTCGGCGTATTCCAGTTCATGCCATTCTTGGAAGTCTGGGTGAGGAAGTCTCAGTGTCTACAAGCAGCACATACCTAAACTGGATGTGACACTATTGGTACCCTGTTCAAGATGGCCAAGCGCACTGCCATCACAAAGTTAGTAGAGCATGTCAACTGCATTCATTTCCTTTCTGAGTTTAGGGTATCATCATCTCTAGTGACCTCATTCTGTACTGCTGGTTCATTTGTGCAGCTGCAGCTTCAACACTTGAAGAACTCAGGCATTTATTGGAATCAACAACAGACGAAACAGGTGCTATGCTCCTACCAAGTGAAGATGCATTCAAGAAACACCGTGTTCGTTCCAGACGTCCAATTGGTGCCAAAGTCGTATAAGTTACCAGATCAAAACTGACGTATCCTGTAGGTCATGGATGCACAAAAGGAGAAGGTGGAACCCTGGAGCACAAAATGTACAAAAATGAATGCACCCTGATACAAGTGAGAGGTATCACCCACCTCTACTGCAAAGATAAGGATTGCAGCGTTTCATGGAAACGCCCGTCTGCTGGCAGGTGTCCCCTGCATTGAATCATGTTCTCGCACAGACTGTCAGAACATTCCAGGATCAGGAGATGAAAACGATAATGGTGTAAAATGTGAATAACTGAGGACAGGACATGCTGACAAAAGAAAATGTGATGTAATGGAAGCCCACACACAACAACCAGTCCAAAGGAATGCTGAAATGTGTAGCATTTCTTCGTAAACATGACAAGATTCAGCCATAAATGTTAGGGGCAAAAATTACAAATTGTGATTTAAATTGTTAAAACTCGAGCGAAGTCGAGTTGCACGCAAAGTCGAATTGCATGCAAATCACAAACACCCACGCTTCCCACCAAAAGCAAAGTTGAAAGGTGGCAAAAGGTTCCAGTGGAAATGACCCAACATCAAATTTTAAGTTGAAATATTTCTCCCCGTTTTTACTCCTATGACCCCAAGTCCCCATCCCCTGGGGCATGAACCGGGGATCAAATCCCAAGAAAATTGTTACATATTTCATGCTTCCCCCAATGTTGATAGTATATACAAAGTTCCATTTTAAAATGTGAAAAAATGTAACCGTAATTGCATTTTCCGGTATTTGACCTTTTGACCCTGCCCCGGTGGACGAGGTGGACTCAATTTGACCCTGCTTTTGACCCCAAACATTACACTGCTCTTGCACCTTCTTGCCATGTGTTGATCATAATTACCAAGTTTAGTGAATTCCTGCATAACCGTTTAGGAGGAGATAGCGTGACGGATGCACGGACAGAGCTTATCACAATACATCTGTTTTTAAAACAAAAAAAGCATGGAGATAAATATACAGTACTCGCATATGATAACATATATGACCTTACATTGTGTTTCCAGTTAATAACTCCTTATAACTAGAACAGCAGTCGGTAGAGTGTAAACCTCCGCCAGGCTGAACAGTTTATGTTTTGTATCCCACTGTTAGGCTGGATCTGGATTCGGACCTGAACCAAAAATCTAAACATCTTGTTCTTGCCACCTCACCAACTCATCCACCTAGTTTAGACATAACTCGTCCATAACTTTTAAAAATATCATGTTATATGTCGCTTTTCACCCGATCTCTCAATGGTGAAGAATCACTTAAAAAATTAAATAATTCTTGCATCCAAATCCATAATCAGATCTTCACCAAAATCGAATGGATTCGTCGTTGTCACACATCCAACCTTTCCATCAAGTTTCGTCCAAATCCGTCCATATCATTTTAAGATGTCCTTCTGTATGTCGGTTTTAGCCCGATCTCTCAATGGTGAAGAATCACTGAAAAAATTAAATAATGAATGAATGAATGAATGAACGAATGAATGATCGTTTTAAGGCCATTTTTCCCCACTAGAGCGGGGGTTAGCCTTGCGGGCCCCATGACAATCATGGTGACCTGTTTGAGGCAATGTTTTTATGGCCGGATGCCCTTCCTGACGCAAACCCTCGGTCGCCTCTTACGATGCGCAGGGATACGGTGTACCTATTCTAAACCGGGGCACACACCGGGATCATTCATCCCAGCAAGCTGGTACTCAATTTGCCGACCTCGGAAGGATGACAGGCTAAGTCAACCCCCCTGGCGTTAATTCAGCGATCGACCGGGATTCGAACCCAGTATCCTGGGATCCCAAGCCGTAACCGCTAAGCCAACACCAGGCTAACTGTATCCAAATCCATAATCAGATCTTCACCAAAATCGAATGGATTCGTCCTTGTCACACATCCAACCTTTCCACCAACTTTCGACCAAATCCGTCCATAACATTTTGAGATATCTTGTTCACGAACAGACAAACAAACAGACAGGGGTGAAAAACAACCTCCATACCCCTTCGGTGGCGGAGGTAATGAATTGTACGTACTCCTTCCACATCTCAATAATTGAACATTGGTTATAGGGGTAGTCATGGAAACGCGTCTCAATGAATCCATTGCCACCAAAAAAACCCCAAAAACCAAAACTAAAATAAAAATAGTCGTCCCTTGCCACCAAAAAACCCCTAAAAACCAAAACCAAAATAAAAATAAAAATAGTCGTCCCTTGCCACCAAATGAAACGACCACAAACCATCCTTTTTGAACAGTTTATATCCTTATTTTTCCAAAAGCGTCAGACTTTGTTTTGTTATCCCATGTGGAGGGGTTACTCCTAAAATAAGGCTCTTTGGGGTTTCAGCCATAGCACGACAAGAGTGCAAGGAGGATGAACAAGCAAGCAAAAGCATTGTACATATACTGCATAGTGTATACATATACATTGTCTGCCTTTTACCTCAAATTTGAACGAATAGTTAACCATTAAAAGTACGATTTTGTGGTCATAGATAGAGAGAGGTTTGATTCCCTCCCCCCTCGGTTAAATTATGTCAGAAAAGATTAATAAAGCTAGTTGAGCTGCACTTTTAATGAGTTAACTACATGGTTTTTGCACTTTGTACAGACACTGCAATTCGAGAAAGGGCTGCACTGTGCTGAGCGAGAGAAGCAAAAGTTAGGGGGTGAGTCAATAAATGCCACTTTTCAGTCCAGTAACACACACACGTCATGTGCGTGCGTCTCCATGCAGCACTGTCGGTTGACACCCCGACATTGTGTGCTCGTTTGGAGATAAATTGCGGCAGCAGATTGGCAACAGTGAGTCACGACACCAAGATGGTGGCACCGTTGGAAAGGTGAACAAACACGCACACACACGCACACACATACCATACACGCACGTACGTACACACACACGCTACCACAGTTCTGCTATGGCATCTGCTACTTTGTACACGTCCCAAGTTCTGTTTAAATATTTGATTTTTTGCTTTAAAAACATTAAAAACCTCATAAAGCGAGGTCCAACATGCCCAAAACACGTGTCCAGGATGTACCCTCTCCAAGGTGGACTGGTCTATAAAATTCAGAATAAAATTATCCTACTGGTATTGGCTGCAGCACCACAATCTTACGGAGATTAGGAGGTGTTTGTGTGAGAAACTCACGAGGTTATCCCGACGGCCCAATCGCTCTGTGGGCTGTCGCCGCATCAGCAATGAGGTCCTCGGAGTCGAGTCCCGGGGATTTTTTCACACCAGCCCCACACGGGAATTTACTCCTGTTTATTCAATTACATACGAGGAACAGTGAGCAGTTATCGGTTTCCTACGTGTGGAAGGTTTGAGTGCAATGAAAATTTACGGACGAATGAGTGTATGGTTTCGGGGCATTGTGCCAGGAGTGAAAAAATGTGTGCAGGTGAATAAAAAGCTTGAAGAAGGCAGACAAAATATGTGTGATTAACACCATCCTGAGAGACCAGGCAAGGTTTCGATGAAAAAAAAAGATCACACCCATGAACCAAACGAAGGAAGTGATTCAGTTAGGCATTTTTTAAATATGAAATAGGCAAAACCTAGCAACAAACAAAAAAAATCCTTTAGAATTACCCTCTAGGAACCCTTTAGAACTCCTTAGCATTACCCTTTAGAACCCTCCAGAATTACCCTTTAGAATTTCCTTTAGAACCCTCCAGAATTACCCTTTAGAAATTCCTTTAGAACCCTTAGAATTACCCTTAGAACCCTGTATAATTATGCTTTAGATCTCATTAGATTTACCCTTTAGTACCCTTTAGAATTAAACATGGTGGGTTAAAAGGTGGCTCTTCTTCATTTTTGACGGACAGACGGAAGGAAGGACTTAGCCAAATATTGAAGTGGCTTCACCACTTGAAAATTATCGGTCGCATACATCCACCTGGGCATACAGAACTGTGGGACCAAGGTGGTCTAATTTATTGACTCACCCTAATATATTGGAGAAATGCGTCACTCTTGCAGGAATTACAGTACCAGAAAATCCTTGGCATCAACAAAAGCAGATCAAATCACCGGCTCGACCATCCTTGAAATGACAACATCCTCGATGATACAGCATTACATGCTGAAAGTCATGGGAGACCGACCGAAGGAGGATATATCATTTGATCAATATGAACTCGAGATATTAAACATCACTCTGGTAACATTTACGAGCAAATTAACCCCACGGAGAGCGATAGTCATCCCAGCTTCTACAAGACTTGCGGAAAATGCTGCGATGGGACTTTCAAAGGTATCGTCAATTATGACATGCTACATGTGCCAAGACTGCAGCTAGAAATGCAACAGGAAATAGAATCCACATTCACACACAAACAATATCGAGTTATCTTTTCAGAGATGCAAGGGAGAAAATGAATACTCTTGAAGATAGGTCTTTGAAATCACTTGATATGTTGAATTTCAAAGAGGTGAGAGAGAAAGAGAGAGGGCCACAGAGACATAGAGAAAGGAAGAGTGAGGGAGGAGGAAGATCAAGGGAGGGAGGAGGGGAGCAAGGGATGTAGGGGGAGTGATGGTGAGAGAGAGTGGGAAGGAAGTATGAGAGAGTATGGATTTAGAGAGGGAAGAGAGGGAGGGTGAGAGGGAAGAGAGGGGCGAGAGAGAGGATGGAGTGAGAGGGGAGAGAGAGAATATTGTTATTATTCTCAAATTATCATTTTGATTTTAGAAAGTTTCAAGGAACACCAGGCTAATGTTATGTAATGATAAAATACCCACAAGTTAAACAACCATGAGACACCAAACTCGAATATAAACTTTTCCCAAACATCAGCACTTTCATGACACTCCACCGCTGTCAATGTCCATCATTTTATTTCCTCTAGACGTCACTCATGGCGGTCACTGCTCGATCGTCACTGCACTTCAAAAACATGGCGAAGCACCATCTCAGACCAAGTACAGGTAACCGAGCCTACTTTAGAGACAACCAACTGGGAAGAGTATCATATACGTACAGAGAGATGTAAACTAGGATGAAAATAAATAAATAAATATTTGGATGGTTATGTTTATAGGACGTGTGTGTGTGTGTGTGTGTGTGTGTGTGTGTGTGTGTGTGTGTGTGTGTGTGTGTGTGTGTGTGTGTGTGTGTGTGTGTGTGTGTGTGTGTGTGTGTGTGTGTATATATATATATATATATATATATATATTGTATATATATATATACTAGCAGAAGTACCCGGCGCGGGGGAGAGGAGGGGAACGGGGGGAGGGGAGGGGAACGGAGGGAGGAGGAAGGGGAGGGTAGGGGAATGGGGGGGGGGAGGGGAGGGAAAGGGGGGGGGAGGGGAGGGGGGAGGGGAGGGGGGAGGGAAAAGGGTGGGAAGGGGATGGGAGTGGGGAAGGGAAGGGGAGGGGGAGGGGAGGGAGGGGAGGAGGGAAGGGAAGGAGAGGGGGAGGGGAGGGAGGGGAGGAGGGAAGAGGGGGAGGGGGGTGAGGGAGGGGAGGAGGGAAGAGGGGGAACGGGAGGGGTTGGGGGAGGGGGAAGGGTTGGGGGAGGGGAGGGGGGAGGAGAGGGGGAGGGGAAAGGAGGGGGGAGGGGGGAGGGGTAGGAGGAGGGAGTGGGAAGATGGAGGGGGAGGAGGAGGAGGGAGGAGGGGAAGAGGGAGGGGGAGGAGGGGAAGAGGGAGGGGGAGGAGGAGGTGGGAGGAGGGGGAAGAGGGAGGGGGAGGAGGAGGGGGGAGGAGGGGGAAGGGGAGTGGGAGGGGAAGTGGAGAGGGGAAGGGGAGGAGGGGAGGGGGAGGGGGAGAGAAGGGGAGGGAGAGGGGGGAGGGAAGGGGAGAGAGAGGGGGAGCACGAAGCAGATTTCGGAGACTCACCGATCCTATGACGCCCTCCAGTACCGGCGTTGCTGGGCGGGGGAAGGGAGACCCGTACATTCCCAACCCGTACATTCGCCCTCTCGACTCAAGCTCACTCGGACAAAGGCCTCACACAAATTACACCGTGATATATGGTGCGAGTCTGGTGGCGAGGATGGAACATCACGTGATCGCTCTGAGCGAATCAGCAAGCTGCTCTGGCACAGGCCCAATGGCCATGTCTACGCCAAAAATCAAGTACGTGAGCGAGTCTGGCGCACTGAATTGAAAACATATAGAACGCTCATACTCCGTGAAAAGTGTAGCCGCCGTGTTGCCACCTTGGTTAGCACGACTCGACCAACTCGCTTAGCGGATCTCGTTTGTTTTGAACGTGTCCCAGATTTTAAAAGCCAGACAACTGTTAAAATGCCATTTTGTGCGGCAATAAACTGCTCCAATCGGTTACGGAAGGGTTGTGGAAAGACGTTTCACAGCTGTTTCAAAGACGTTTAATTCATATCGCACAAAATCGACAAAAATCGACACAAAACACAATCGCACAAAAGGTGAAAAAACGCAATCGCTTTTCGCTCTGAATTACGTGCAAACGCATGACGGAAATCACCATCGCCCAGCATCGAGTGCCAACCGAGATGGCGCCCGGTAGCTGCATCTCCACCTGTGTGGTGTGAATGGCAATGGTCATTCTATATATTTTCGGTTCAGTGGTCTGGCAGAGAGGATGGAACATCATGTGATCGCTCTGCGCAAATCGGCGAGCTGCTCTGGCACATGCTGGGATTCAGTGTATAATGTTCCTCGCTGAAATGCGCTGAGGTAAATATGAATAAAAAATATGGATCTCGTCATCGGAGGTCATTTTTAGGTAGGCCATGTCCTTCCCAGGCCCAGTGGCCATGTCTATGCCAAAAATCAAGTATGTGAGCCTCTCTGTTTAGGAGTCTATAGGAGTCTATAGGTCTATTGGGTCTCACTATCTGCCATGATCTTTCCAAGGGAAAACCACATTTCAAATCTGGCCTCCAAAGCCAGTCGCCGACTGGGCATCCTCCG
>NC_136261.1:33158675-33161175 GCF_964187855.1 Myxine glutinosa
TATATATATATATATATATATTGTATATATATATATACTAGCAGAAGTACCCGGCGCAGGGGAGAGGAGGGGAACGGAGGGAGGAGGAAGGGGAGGGTAGGGAATGGGGGGGGGAGGGGAGGGAAAGGGGGGGGAGGGGAGGGGGGAGGGGAGGGGGGAGGGAAAAGGGTGGGAAGGGGATGGGAGTGGGAAGGGAAGGGGAGGGGAGGGGAGGGAGGGAGGAGGGAAGGGAAGGAGAGGGGAGGGGAGGGAGGGGAGGAGGGAAGAGGGGGAGGGGGGGGAGGGAGGGGAGGAGGGAAGAGGGGGAACGGGAGGGGTTGGGGAGGGGGAAGGGTTGGGGGAGGGGAGGGGGGAGGAGAGGGGGAGGGGAAAGGAGGGGGGAGGGGGGAGGGGTAGGAGGAGGGAGTGGGAAGATGGAGGGGGAGGAGGAGGAGGGAGGAGAGGGAGAGGGAGGGGGAGGAGGGGAAGAGGGAGGGGGAGGAGGAGGTGGGAGGAGGGGGAAGAGGGAGGGGGAGGAGGAGGGGGGAGGAGGGGGGAAGGGGAGTGGGAGGGGAAGTGGAGAGGGGAAGGGGAGGAGGGGAGGGGGAGGGGGAGAGAAGGGGAGGGAGAGGGGGGAGGGAAGGGGAGAGAGAGGGGGAGCACGAAGCAGATTTCGGAGACTCACCGATCCTATGACGCCCTCCAGTACCGGCGTTGCTGGGCGGGGGAAGGGAGACCCGTACATTCCCAACCCGTACATTCGCCCTCTCGACTCAAGCTCACTCGGACAAAGGCCTCACACAAATTACACTGTGATATATGGTGCGAGTCTGGTGGCGAGGATGGAACATCACGTGATCGCTCTGAGCGAATCAGCAAGCTGCTCTGGCACAGGCCCAATGGCCATGTCTACGCCAAAAATCAAGTACGTGAGCGAGTCTGGCGCACTGAATTGAAAACATATAGAACGCTCATACTCCGTGAAAAGTGTAGCCGCCGTGTTGCCACCTTGGTTAGCACGACTCGACCAACTCGCTTAGCGGATCTCGTTTGTTTTGAACGTGTCCCAGATTTTAAAAGCCAGACAACTGTTAAAATGCCATTTTGTGCGGCAATAAACTGCTCCAATCGGTTACGGAAGGGTTGTGGAAAGACGTTTCACAGCTGTTTCAAAGACGTTTAATTCATATCGCACAAAATCGACAAAAATCGACACAAAACACAATCGCACAAAAGGTGAAAAAACGCAATCGCTTTTCGCTCTGAATTACGTGCAAACGCATGACGGAAATCACCATCGCCCAGCATCGAGTGCCAACCGAGATGGCGCCCGGTAGCTGCATCTCCACCTGTGTGGTGTGAATGGCAATGGTCATTCTATATATTTTCGGTTCAGTGGTCTGGCAGAGAGGATGGAACATCATGTGATCGCTCTGCGCAAATCGGCGAGCTGCTCTGGCACATGCTGGGATTCAGTGTATAATGTTCCTCGCTGAAATGCGCTGAGGTAAATATGAATAAAAAATATGGATCTCGTCATCGGAGGTCATTTTTAGGTAGGCCATGTCCTTCCCAGGCCCAGTGGCCATGTCTATGCCAAAAATCAAGTATGTGAGCCTCTCTGTTTAGGAGTCTATAGGAGTCTATAGGTCTATTGGGTCTCACTATCTGCCATGATCTTTCCAAGGGAAAACCACATTTCAAATCTGGCCTCCAAAGCCAGTCGCCGACTGGGCATCCTCCGTCGTGCAAAGTCCTTCCTTGGCACACCTGAGCTCCTCACCACATACAAGGCTTTCATCCGCAGCTCAATGGAATACTGCTCTCCCTCTGGGCTGGTGCTCCTGCCTCACACCTAGCTCGTCTTCACGCTGTTGAAACCAAAGCATTCAGAATCATTGGAATCTCCCGCGATGAAGCTAACTCCAAGGGCCTCTCACTCACTCACCGCAGGCAGGTTGGTGGTCTTTCCATCTTCTACCGACTCCTCTCTGGCCTTGCCCCCCCAGCTCTCTCTGGGCTCTGTCCCGCAAATATTCCTACAGGTCGCACAAGATCTGCCTGCAACCCTCTTATGGTCAAACTGCCAAAATCAAGAATCTCTGCTCACCTTCACTCCTTCATTCCTCTCTTCTCCCACCTCTGGAACAAACTCCCTCACTCTCTTCAATCCCACTCCACCCTCCAGGTCTTTAAAACTGCTGTTCACCACCATCTCTTATCTTCCCCCATCCAAAACCTTGATCTTTTCTACCCCCGCTAATTTCACCCCAATTCCACTTTTTTGAAATACCAACTTCTGTCCTGGAAGTCCTTGGTGTCCTTGTGTTTTATACTTCTCCCTCCACCCCCCCCCCCCCCTTCCCACGCCTCCTCCCCCCAAGCCCTCTCCCTTCCACACATCTCCCTGCTCTCAAATGTTGTGTTTGTGTGCTTCCCCTTCTCTCCCCATCTTGTTTTCCGCTCCCTCTTTTTGTGTGTTTTGTTTGTCTGGTTGATTTGTTTGTGAAGTAAATGTTAG
>NC_136261.1:33166175-33273675 GCF_964187855.1 Myxine glutinosa
AAACTGCGTCATTTTTCAGGCTATTTGTGGACTTCTTTTGCAAACGAAGAGCTGATTCTTCACAGATGGTACCAGGAGTGGGGTGTCAACAGACGCGGAGGACGGGAAACGGAGCCCGATGGACAGGAGGAAGGCTGACCTGAGGCCGGCGCCGGCACGCTGATTTGATTAAAGGTGGGAGTTGTTTTATATCAGAGGGCTATTATTCCAAATTCGTACCTTCCTCCCTCGCGCGGGTTCAGTCTCCTTGTCTTCCCCGCTGTCTGCACTCGAACAGAAATTGTAAGTAAAGGCTCATTTAGGCCTCAGAATGACGTAGCTTTGTTAAAGCCAGGATAAACAAGTAAGGATAAACCAGTAAGGACTTAACAGTAAGCTTAAAGTTACAGTTAGCACCAGGAGGGGAAAATGAGGTCGGACAGCCATATAGGCTGAAACCAGGTGGCCAAGATTTTTCCAGGAAGGAACAGCCCAGAGACAAGATGGGGTATGCCATTGCATGCCAGGGAAGGAGGGCTGTGGTTAACTTAGACGGCCAAAGGGACATGGCCAGGAAGGGTGAAATGCGTAGGTACCAGGTAGGTTTGACAAGAAGGTAGTGACAACTACGAGGTCAAGCCAGGAAGCTCTAGACTAAGTTCTAGACAAGAGGTCCAGATAAAGCAGGCCAGGATCTGGTGGACAAGAGAAAATAAATAAGCTCACAGGAAATGGGCCAGGTGGCCACAGGGTGAGAAGGACAGGTTAGGTTTTGAAATATTGAAAATTGAAGCAGGAGCTGCATTGTAGGAATTTGAAGCTTCAGAGCCAAAGGAAGCAAGTTCAGGAAGCAAAGTTCAGGACAAAACAATTAAGGAGGTAGTTAAACAAGTAAATCAGCGAGTGATGCCGCTGGACCAGATACCAGACCAAGACCCCCCAACCCCCCAAGACCTGAGCTCAGTCCCGGGGCTCTAGGCAACAACCCCCACCCCCCCCAAGACCTGAGCTCAGTCCCAGGGCTCTAGGCAACACCCCAACACCCCGCCCTGCCTTCCCTTTTTTTTCACCTCAACCCACCCCCCGTCCAACCAGTCCCAAAAATCCTTTTCCTTGAATGAGAGACGTAACATGAATGAGCAAAGATTGTTTGGGAGTGGCTGGAGAAAGGCATGATTTGAGTCGATCTGAGTTTCGCGCGAAGTCTGGGAGACTTCTATGAGTATATGAATGAGGAATGAATGTATATTGGGATGTTAATTGACGTGTGTATCTAGCCAATGTATTTGTCTGTATGACATATGCAAAGCAGAGGGTTTCGGTGTGAAGCTTTGTAAGTGATCTGCTCGACTTGGGGGAAATTCAGGCCGGGAATGTCCATTTTAACGTCTATCCGAGAGAACAGGCGAGGTCCTGAACTGAGTCCGGATTTTCATCTGTTTGGGAGTTGTTTGGGAAGCGAATTGATATAAATCGGGTCAGGAAAGCACTCGGAGTGCCCTTGTCGATCTACTGTTGATATGAAGCGGTTTCTTGGAGATGGTTGCAGAATTCGAATCAATATGTGTGTTTTACTTGAATTGAAGAGTTCATTCAATGGCAGATATTGTGGATTGTATGTGTGGGATGTATCGCTGAGGCAGCTCACCTTTGGAATTGGTGTCGTGTGGTGCATTTGGGGTCGGGGAGGTGGAGCGTCGGAGATCCAGTTTTTTGCGATGTTTACGAGCGAGGGAGGAGTTCTGACAGCTCAATGTTCTGACAGCTCACTACAAGTCGCAGATTTGTTATGACAGCTCTTCGCACTTTGTTATGACAGCCGACTGCATGTCCCAACGCGAGGTAAACCCCGCCGCGAACGCGAATAGAGCGGCGTGCAGGGAGTGTTGGGATTCGTGTGGAGGCACGAGGGTGCGCGCCAAGACGGGGGGCGGCGTGGCGTCGTCGCGTTGAGATGGTTGTGCCAGGTCGATCGGCGATCTCTGAATTTAAATCGGATTTTTGTCATGTGTGTTGTGAAATTAAACGTCTATCCGAGAATCCTGGCAATGTTCGTTTAACTAAAGTGTGGTACAAACCTGTGTTTCCGCCGTGCGGCTCCGTGGAAGTTTGGGTAGAGGGATATTGGGTGTTCAGACAGGAGCCGAGCGAGCCGCGAGTCACGGGTGTGCTGTATGAGATTTGCTCAGAGTGCTGGCGATAACTCGCCCACTCTCAGAGGAGGATGTGTGCCCAAATGCATTGTGGGTCATTTCAACTTTGCTGGATGTCGGACGTTCATGTCAGACGAGCCATGTCGGAATAGTGGCCGGCTGCGACATATATGCCAGGCAATGTCACAGGACGAATACGTTACTTATAAGATGGATTTTTATTTAAGATGGATTTATAAGATGGATAGATGGATGGATTTATTTAAGATGGCTAAAATAAACGATTTCAAGACAGAGTAATTAATTTCCGGAGCCAAGTTCCAACAGGAAGTCTTGTTCATACAGTAAGGTACAGTGCGGAGTGGCGGCTGGAAGATGCATCGATGCATTTGTGTTGACCAATTCGAAGTTTGACCTTTTAAAGTTTAGTTGACCTTTGTTCGAGATATGCAAGGGAAAGGTCAGAGGTAATTCACTAACCTTGGAAGAACGACAGGCGGAGTCAGTCTACAGGGTGTTGCTTTAACGACAGGATATATAGGACTTAAATCTGGAGAAGATGGATTTGAGTCACGTTAAATGGAGGACATTTGTGAGGATGAAGAGATGCAAGTAACGTGGATTAAATTGTGGTATCACGAGTTGGGTGCCAGAGATATTGTGGTTATTATAACTCACTGATTATAGGGGGCGCCGGGCGCACCGAGTACAGATCGGGTTGCATGATGGAGCACGCATGCATGGATTTTGGCTTTGCGAGGCTCCGGATAGAAATTGGCATTTCGATGCTGTGGATTATATTGTACCTGCCCGGAAAGGGGATGTCCTGTGCTGGGGCTGGCGACATGCCTCTGTTATTTGTCTGTCTGTCGGTCTGATTGTAAGTCTTTGGTACTGGAAGGGCTAATTGAGTGCTTAGGCGTCATTGTTCCATGGAGGCAGGTCCGGGGGTTTTGGTCCAGCCTGCAAGGAGTCCAGGGGCTTGTTTTAGGGCTGGGTCGCCAAAAATGGGATGCTGTGCCCATCTGGATGTAAAATTATCCATCAAGGACGGGGAATAATGTGCAGTGTGATTGGGTAAGAGGTAAAGGCCATAAAACACCAACCCCATGAGGAACGAAATAAATGGAGAGATGTTGGGATCACATGATGGTTGGGATTGAAGAACAACCTACTGGGATTTCAAACCTGTGTTTGGGTCTGGGGCAACTGGGTGATGGGCAACAGTGTATGAGTGAGTAATTATGATCTGTTTAAGTGTAAGAGGCGGTGGAGAAGGAAGGGGTGATGAAAAGTTATTTGTTTTAGTGTGAAGTAGGTTGGTTGCTTATTTGTCACAGTAAGATGAGAGTTGTGTTTTTAAGCTTGGTCTTTGAATGAATTGTTGCTTGGAATGTGTTGATTGGAAAAGTGATTTCTGATCGCTGATCCGATCTGGTTTTGAATTGTTGATTTAATTTTGAATTGATTGGAGGTAATAAGGATTTGTGTTGATTTCCTGATTTGAGTTCATCTGGAAACAAAGACAGATGGGATTAATGTGTATATCAGGAACAATTTGGAAAAGAAATATGGATATATGACATTACTAAAATATAACCAAGCAATTGAGAGTTCTTGGGTTAATGGGATATAAATAAATGCATCTACAAGTTGATGGTTTATAAAAATTTAGTTCTGGATGATACTTAAACGATGAACAATGTTGGCAATATACAAAGAATGTGACTTGTTCTTGGGGGGAAAACATGTGGTTTAAATTTGGTTGGCTAAGTTTTAAAGATGGAGATGTTTCGCAGAACTCTTATGATTATTTACATGAGTGGTGGACTATTCCATGGCGAAGCATTTTCCAGTTTGTTGAAAGTTGGATAAGAGGGAGTATCCAGGAAAAGATGTTCAAGTGAACTTGGTGCTGTGAAAAGAATGTCGAGTTAATGGAAGTGTTTTGTTCGATTAATTTTGGTCAATTTGTGTTCAAATGACCATCGATGTTGGGGGCAAAGTTATGGGTGAATTTGGTGAGTGGTTGTGGGCAAACGAAGATTAATTTAGATTTATCATAGTTAAGTTCGAGGAAGTTGATTTGAAGCCAGAATTTCATTTGGATGCCAGAAAGGAGAAAGGAGATGCTGAAAGCCAGAAAGGAGATGCTGTTGTCTACTCTGAATGACAGGTGGCGGTATCCAGGGCGCTGAGGAGTTTGTTCACGTTGTAAAGTTTGTTTATTTAGTTTGTTTATTGTAGAGAAGAGTGCTTTTGGGATTCCGGAGCCAGAGTGGATAATTTGAGAGTAGTAGGTGGTCCTTGTAGGCTTGGGGGTGAACTAATTTGGGTTTAATAGGCACAAGCTGGTCTAAACAGGGTGAGGAGGATGGTGTGATTGATGATGTCAAAGGAGGCGTTGAGGTGAGGAGGATGAAAATGTTGAGGTTGCCGGCATCAGAGGAGAGAAAAGGTCGCTGGTGATTTTGAGGAGAGCAGTTTCAGTACTGTGGCTGGAGCAGAATCCGGATTGGGATGTTTCATACAGGTTATTGGCAGAGTGGTGATGTTTGAGTTGAGTGGCCACAGCACGTTCCAAAACTTTTGACAGAAAGGGTAGGTTGGAGATGGGTCTGAAGTTATTTAGGGTGTCAGGGTTTAGTCCAGGGTTTTTCCAGAATGGGGGTGAAGTTTCACGAGTTTTTGGGGAAATCGGTATGTGAAGCTGGATTAAGTTGGAACTGCTTGATGAGCCATGGAGATGGATTGGGTTTTGTTGTTGGTTGTCTGGGTGTTCGGTTGTTGCATTGCCAAAGGTTTCTGTGTGGTGGACACACTCGTTGGCTGTTGTCTTGTGTGACGTGGATGGAGATGTATGTGGCTGCGTGTGGCTGCCTGGAGGGGAAGGCGGCTACAGTGGTTGATATTGGTTGTGGGTTGTCCGGGGTGCTTCGATTTGCATAAGGGGTGAAGATTGGGATATTACATTATTTTGAGTAAGTATTGGCATGAGTAATTACAGAAGTAATTATGAGTTATTATGAGTAATTAGTGGTATGAGTATTAGTTATGAGTTCCAGGTGTTGAGCTAGTTATGCTAGTTATCCAGCTAGTTATGAGTAAGTGATTATTTTAGTAAAATTACATGTTTCGCTGTGTTGTTGATCTGGGGACAAGCTAGTTTGATGGGTACCCTGGGGTCTTCAGCGTGTCTATGTGTTTGTCTGGCTGTTACACTAGACTCTGGGATGTGTTTTCATGAGACGAATTTCAGAATTGATGACAATTCAGTGAGTATGGTGGACAACGTAAAGTGGCTGGTGTGAAGAAAGGGGTTGGGAAAGATGGACCCCCTTCACGAATACCCAGTAGGGTAGCTTAATTTCAGACATAACAGTGAGAATCTATTGTGAGCGAATCACAGTGGGTGAGGAAAACATTGTGTGTGACCAGACACCAGAACTGACCAGAATTGAAATTGGAAGTAGACCAGGTTATTTCTATTATTTGTTTATTCGTGAAAATAAATAAATAATAGGGGGAGGTTAATGGAGGTTAATGGTGGTTTGTTTGTGTTAATGGAGGTTAATGGTGGTTTGTTTGTGTTAATGGAGGTTAATGGTGGTTTGTTTGTGTTAATTCTAGTTGAAACTCTCGCTGAAGTAATTTTCGTTTATTTTTATTTTTTGATTCGATTTGAGAGTTGAGATGATTGATTTTTTATTAATTTTATAATTTTATTTTTATTGATGTTGGAAACAGGTAATGGGATGCTGAGAGAAGGATTGAATTTAATTTGAATTGGACTGGATTAAATGGGATTGAATTTAAAAATTGAATATTGGATAAAATTGGATCCACTTGAAAAAAGTGGATTAGGAAATTGGAGAAAAGGTGTTCTATGAAACTATGAATTGAATGAATTGAATCTATGAATTGGAGACCTGTAGACCAGGCGCTCCCAGGAGACTTGTGGACCAGGTGTTCCACCAGAGGAAAAAGACCAGGTGTTCGTGGAGCACTTCACCTGCAAGAACGCCTTGGAACCAAGGTGGAAGGGACCAGTCCAGGTGTTGCTGACTACACCAACGGCAGTCTTTTGCGAGGGCAAGACTTCGTGGATCCACGCCACGCACTGTAAGTTGGCCATACAAACACCAGACACTACACCACAGCAACCACAGTAAGGATGGGCCTAATCATAGGTACAATACTATTGATAGCGACAGCAGCTAGGGGAAACTCCGATTCCAATAGATGCGAAAACGAAACCCGACACCTCACCGTAACATGGGGACAAAGAGTATCACTACCATGTTTCGAACAGAGAGCCCTGCACACAAATTGGGTGAACATAAATTGGCTAGCACCGTCGGCAGGGCCTGGACGCGTTGGCATGGTACTACAAAAGCAACGAGAGTTCCGGGAAGACGGGCAAGCTAGCATTAAGACCTTGGCCCAACCAGGATACCAATGGGGAACCCCTGATTTTAAGCTACAAACACGCACACGCCTAGGGAAAGACATGACCATGCAGGTCCGGTGCAGCGTCTGGACCCCTGGCGCGGCCGGTGGCGAAAAGAACTACATACCATGCATCGAATACATACTCACGCCGCAACCCCAGGATAAGGCCCCAAAGAGGGGGGAAAACACATATTGGAAAGTGGCCAGGGAGGTGGCAACAATTCAAAATAGGACACACTGCTGGTCGTGCATGCGCTTTCCCCAAGCAGGCACCACAGGAATACACATGATAGTGCTACCCTTGTCCCTCAATGACCTCTGCTCACAACCTATCGATTCCCCATGTTTAGTCACCACGCTGGAAAGAGAAGGGGTTGACAACGGCAAGAGTTGCAATCGACAATTTAATTATCGCCCGTCAATGATTGCCCATGTGGCCGAGAGGCCTGCCCCCGTCTGGGTCAAACCACAGAAAGGGAAGGTCTGCCTCCAGGGTTCCGGCCACTTGCGTATGGGAGAATCAGAATGCGCCTACACTCTCCCCGGGAAGCTGGGACAAGGGAGCTCGGGGATTACATTACGAATAGTACTGCAAGATAAACACAACCACAACATAACGGCTATAACATTCTCTAAGGGGGTTAGTAGGATTAATGGGGTGGTAAAGGGACTCCAGTGCTTATCCACCCACCTGGTCCCACCCCATGGGACAATGTTTATATGCGGCGACAAGGCTTACCCCTATTTACCAAATAATTGGGGGGGCACATGTTATCTGGGTTCAGTCCTTCCTGACGTTGAGATACTGGATGAGCTAGACCCAAAGTCCTTGGACAGGCGTTATAAGAGGTCAGTCATGAACGAAGATGGAACCACTAAACTACACGGGAGCCTATGGGAAAAGGTGTTTGGTTTCTTCTTCCCAGGAGCGGGCACAGTCATGGATAGTTTCCGGATAGACAAATTGGCTTTGGCCCTAGAAAAGGTGGCAAACGACACCGCTACGGCTCATGACATACTATTGGACACGGTAATTCACATGCGTACAATGGTGATGCAGAAGTGAGACTAAGGGAAACTAGCCACGCCCTGACGATCGATCGGATCGCGCGCGAAAATTCTTATACATTTAGCTGGCTCACTGACTGGTTCCAGGGATGGACGGGCACCATAGTGAAGTGGTTATTGACCGCACTGGCTGTGATAATCGGGGTAGTAATTTGGGGGGCACTAATGAAATCTCTAGTCCTCCTCTGTATGAGAAAGTATTTTACAGGATGGAAAGTGAAGAAGCCGCCGACAACAACTATGGCTCTGACCACAGAGGCCGTCGACCTGAACGGGTCCTTCAACAAGGCAGTTGCGACCGGCGCTCCAGAAAATTGCATTGAATTTTGTGGCAACTGTGATACTTGTGTGGATCCCATGTGGGAACTGGCTGCTGCCTGTAACGGTGTATGTGATGACTGTGATACTTGTGCTATAAACCCCTTGCGTGTACTGGCTAACGCTGCTTATGTATTACAAGCTGACAGCTGCACGCCCCCTTCTGACCCAACTATGGATCTGATTGCGACACTGGGTCTGGCGGTCGAGGGACCCAACGTGGATATCCTAGACCCGCAAGCCGACCAGGCGCTCATGGGAGACTTTGACATAAAGGAAGTTCCTCTCTTTTCTCCAAATGTTTTAAGTTCAAATGCTTCAAGTGAATCGGATTTTTACGCTCTGTACCCTGACCAGGAAATTGAGACACAAGATACTGACAATACTATGTATTCCCCAGAACAGCAGCACGTGAGGGACCTCATGGGCATGATCGTTGATTAACTTCGAAGATCTGCAAGGACTGGGTCTGCAAAGGGTGGGGGGAGCAAGTTCCGCAGGGGAGGTGATGGGCCCTCTGGCGGAGCAGAACCTCACCTGGACCAGACCTCTTCGTTGTGGATCCGAAACGTTAATGGCCTTTCATGTTCTGAGCCCTCAGGCTCCGAGCACGCACCACACGACACGTTCGCCAAATGCACGGGCGAGGCGCTTTGGGCGCACGATATGCCCTTGGGAGATACCCGCATTACAATTATTTTTTCAATACCCGCATTACACAATTATTTTTCAATAAAGCCCGATGTGGCACGTTGTCTCTTAAGATACTTTGTCTCGACGAGACAAGAGGAAGGAATGTCAAGTAGTAGATTTGTTATTGCCTAAAGTTCAGTTATAGACGTTGGGTGCTAATGTGTTATGATTTATATGATGTTTAAAAATGCTATTTTCATGAAGTTAATAAAGGGTTTTTGCTTCGTTTTAGTTTTGGATGAGAAAAGGCTCGCTGAGGTCATGCTGAACAAATTGTATACATGTGCTTTTTTCGAGGCTGGTCGTAAAACCACGCCCACATGCGCTTGTTTTTGCGTAATGCTAGTAGAATGACATGATCGTTAACCATATATATTTTGTTTTAATCTCAGCAACGCATGACTCTGTATAAACATGCTTTGGATTACTCATGTACACAAACCCATAAAATATATGGGTTTGTTTGGCTAAGCATACACTCTCCTCTTTGTGAGTTATATTTCTGTTTTCTCGGAGCCCAGAGAAACAATTGGTCCAAATGATAAGGACGGGCTGACTCCCCCGAATGATAACGGTGGGAGGGACTCTCGCCAGTCGCTTCGTTCTCTCGGAGATTTTCTGATAATCGTATTCGTATATAAGTGAATGAGAATCAATGCGTTTTCAGGAAGGCTTGACTTGGCATGTTCTTGCTGTAGCTTGCTGTAGATGTCTTGTCTCCTCCGGATCTGTATAAGTTGGCTTTAATAAACTGCGTCATTTTTCAGGCTATTTGTGGACTTCTTTTGCAAACGAAGAGCTGATTCTTCACACATACACATACATACATATACATACATATACAGACTTGGCATTTAATATGGAATATTTTTTTTGTGGGGGTGAACTTACTTTTAAAGATGTCTTAGAACCAAAAGTTCATTGGAATTATGTTGAAATTATTCTAGATTTTGTTAATGTGACCTTTAAAAGAAACAAAAACCACATTTGACATTTCGAAACAAATAAATTGATCCTTGAAAGTGATCATCCTCATCATCTATATATGTATATACAGACTCGGCATTTAATATGGAATTTTTTTTTTTCTTGACTTGGGTTTCCTTTCTGAACTCAGAATATCAATCTGGTGAGTTTCTTTTACGCTTCGGTGATTTTTTTGTTAAAAGAACCATGTCACTGATTGTCTGTCGCAGCAAGAAGTCAATAACAGGATTATATCACAGGTGGCGTGACAAAATGTACGGATAGGTACATTTGACGATTGGCTTCACAATCTGGTATATAAGGGTTGTTGCGTTCTGTATTAGTGGAAAACAACTGCTGCACATCTACAAAAGTTATTGCCGCTTCCTCTGGAGATGGTCCGTCAACTCGACAATGCTGTTTGTCATGGAGAGGTGGCTTTACGAAATTCCGGCGTGAAACAGTGTGCTATTGCTCGGCAGTATGGTATCACTCAAGGTCAGGTGTGTAAGATCCCGAAACGAAATGCTCAGAGGGGTGTCCCTCCTCCAATATAGAGGCCAGGACGTCCCCGCAGAACCACAAGGAGGGATGATCACCAGCTGCACCGGTTAGTCCGCAATGGACGTACCAAGTCAGTTAATCGGCTTAGGGCTGAGTGGCAGCAACTGACAAATGTGCCTGTATCCAGAAGGCTAGTCAACCAACAACTGGTTCAAGCAGGCTATCGTGCCAGGCGTCCCCTGAGAAAGCCACGCCTGACAAGACAACACCGCCAGCGCCGATTGCAGTGGGCCAGAGAGCACCGTCAGTGGCAGCCAGGACACTGGAATCACGTTACCTTCAGTGACGAGTCTTGATTTCTGGTCTATCGTCAAGGTGGCCATGTCTGAGTGTGCAGACAAGTGCATGAAGCCTACAACGAAGATTGTATAGTGCCAAGAGTCCAAGCTGGAGGTGGTGGGGTGACCGTTTGGGCTGCTTTTCATGCAGGGGGCAAAACTTCATGCAGGGGTTGTTCTGAATGGAAACCTGAACCAGTTCAGGTACAGGGCCATTCTGGAAGAAACATTGCTTCCATTTGCTCGTGCAGCCTTTCGAGGAAACTTTGTCTTCCAAGATGACAATGCATGGCCTCATCGTGCTCGCATGATCCAACACTTTCTTGCTGACCGTGGTGTAGAGCATATGGAGTGGCCTGCCATGTCCCCGGATATGAATCCGATATAGAACTTGTGGGCAGAATTAACGCGTCAAATCGACAACTTGGACCAGCAGCCGACCTCTGTGCGTGAATTGCAGCAGGCTATTTTCACTGCTTGGCAAGCGATTCCTGTCCAAACCTTGGCAAATCTCGTGAACAGCATGCCTCAACGTGTACGTGCTCTCCTGAATGCTCGTGGGGGTTACACGGCGTACTGAACTGTAATTTTACTGTCGGTAATCCCAGTTGTAATTTAACTTTTGTTTTTGTTAAAAAAATTTTTTGGCTAATGTGCAAAATAAAGAAATACCTCTGGAAAACGTACAGAAGCTTAACACAGTACTGTCCGTGAATTGAATTCAATATCAGTTTGCATCACTTTCAAGGATCAATTTATTTGCTTCGAAATGTCAAATGTGGTTTTTGTTTCTTTTAAAGGTCACATTAACAAAGTCTAGAATAATTTCAACATAATTCCAATGAACTTCTGGTTCTAAGTCAACTTGAAAAGTAAGTTCACCCCCACAAAAAAAATATTCCATATTAAATGCCAGGTCTGGAAACATACACATAGATATATAAGTGTATGTGGATACGTATACCCTGTTCAACCCCGTCTGGTGTGCAATACTACTGTAAACTTGTATGACTATGTAACTATGTATGTAGTACGTAAACTGATGATCTGTGCACACATTTTTGTTACCTACGACAACTAGGTGTGGTACTTCACTGCGTGGCCATAAAAGACAGGTGTGTTTTTATTGCCATGAATAAACAGGAAAAAAAAATCACTAAAAGACACATGCTGAAAAAAGAAGGGATTCAAACAACAAGGATAATATTGTTTGAGTGATTATCGCAAGCAGACATCATGTACTCTTGCGGATTGGTACCAAGGTGTGAATATATATATATATATACAGTCACGTGAAAAAGTAAGTACACCCCATGTAAAGTTTTGACTTTTTCAACATATTTCAACATACAGCTATTTGATCTTCATTTCAACAATATTGATAGATAAAGGTGATATAATATCACAAATATCATGAAACATTTACATTTTGTAGTCCATTGTATCATTTAAATAAACATAAATGCAAATTTCGGATGTGGAAAAAGTAAGTATACCATTGGCTCTAATAGGTGGTATTACCCTCTTTGGCAGAAACAACCTCAAGTCGGCGTTTCTTGTAACTGTCTACCAGTCTCTGACATCGACTGGGAGAAATTTTCCCCACTCCTCCATGCAGAATTCTTTCAGCTGTGCGATGTTTGAGGGGTTTCTTGCATGCACAGCTCGTTTTAAATCCCCCCACAACATCTCGATGGGATTTAGATCCGGGCTTTGACTTGGCCATTCCAGAACCCCCCATTTCTTTATTTTCAGCCATTCCTTGGTGGATTTACTGGTATGTGTTGGGTCATTGTCATGTTTCAAGGTCCACCTTCGGTTGAGCTTCAACTTTCCGACAGATGGCCTCACATTATCCTCAAGCACCCTCTGGTACAATGAAGAATTCATAGTGGATTCTATGATAGTGAGCTGCCCAGGCCCTGATGCAGCAAAGCTGCCCCAAACCATAATATTTCCACCACCATGCTTTACAGTTGGTATCAGGTTCTTGTGGTCAAATGCTGTCTTTGGTTTTCGCCAAACATGTCTTCTGGTACTGTGGCCAAATAGCTCTACCTTTGACTCATCTGTCCAGAGCACATTGTTCCAGAAGTGCTGGTCTTTGCCTCGGTGTTCATTGGCAAACTTTAGTCTTGCCCTGGTGTTCTTTCTGGACAGCAAAGGTTTCCTCCTGGCACACCTCCCATGGAGATCAAATTTGTGCAGCCTCTTCCTAATGGTAGACTCGTACACTTTGACATCAACAGTGGCAAGAGCTACCTGTAGGTTCTGTGATGACATTCTGGGATTCTTAGGGACTTCTTTCAGCATCTTGTGGTCTGCTCTCGGGCTGAACGTGGTGGGGCGGCGTGGCCTGAACAAGTTGGCAGTTGTTTGGAATCTTCTCCACTTGTCGATGATATTCCGGACAGTCGAATGATTGATTTCAAATTGTTTGGAGATCTTTTTAAATCCCTTCCCAGACTCATAGGCATCTATAACCTTCTTTCTGAAGGCCTCAGAGAGCTCTTGTGATCTAGGCATGGTGACAACGCACACTTCAACAACAAAGAGCAAACCAAACTAAATGTCTGAGGTTTAAATAAGACAGGATCCTCCAAATCCTCTCTAACGATGTTCTAATCATTTGCACCTGAGCTGGTGCACCTGATTCTAATTTTAGGTATTTAAAGTATAAAGCTGGTCGTATAAAGCTAAAGCTGGTCGTAAAGTATAAAGCTGGTCGTAAAGTATAAAGCTCAGGAAGACCACCTGAGCTGGTCTTCATCAATGATCTCTCCGACTTTCTGGAAAATCCTCTCTATCTCTTTGCTGATGACTCCACTATCTGCCGCTCCATTCCTCATCCCTCAGATCGGCAGTCTGCAGCCTCCTCACTCTCTGCAGACCTGGACAAAATCACAGACTGGTCAAACAAGTGGAACATGTCTTTCAATCCTGACAAATCTCACACTCTTACAATGTCTCTCCGAAAGGACCGACTGGACAACCCTCCCATCTACTTTCTCAACAATCCTCTCCAAGAAGTTCTGTCGCTCAAGCTTTTGGGTCTCACTATCTGCCATGATCTTTCTTGGGAAAACCACATTTCCAAGCTGGCCTCCAAAGCCAGTCGCCGACTGGGCATCCTCCGTCGTGCGAAGTCCTTCCTTGGCACACCTGAGCTCCTCACCACACACAAGGCTTTCATCCGCAGCTCAATGGAATACTGTTCTCCCCTCTGGGCTGGTGCTCCTGCCTCACACCTTGCTCGGCTTCACGCTGTTGAGGCCAAAGCTTTCAGAATAATTGGAATCTCCTGCGATGTAGTCAACTCCGAGGGCCTTTCACTCACTCACCGCAGGCAGGTTGGTGGTCTTTCTGTCTTCTACCGACTCCTCTCCGGCCTTGCTCCCCCAGCTCTCTCTGTGCTCTGTCCCTCCAATATTCCTTCAGGTCGCACAAGATCTGCCTGCAACCCTCTTATGGTTAAACTGCCAAAGTCTAGGCTCTCTGCTCACCTTCACTCTTTCATTCCCCTTTTCTCCCGCCTCTGGAACAAACTTCCCCACTCCCTTCAATCCCACTCCTCCCTCCAGGTCTTTAAAACAGCTGTTCACCACCATCTCTTATCTTCCCCCATCGAAAACCTTGATCTTTTCTACCCCCGGTAATTCACCCCAGAGTCCTTGCAGTGTTCATATGTTTTATTCCTCTCCCACCTCCCCCCAAGTCCTCCCGATGTCCCTGCTCTCAAATGTTGTGTTTGTGTCCTTCCCCCTCTCTCCCCATCTTGTCTGCTGCTCCCCTTGTTTTTTTGTGTTTTGTGTGTCGGTTTGTCTTTTTGTGTGATTAATGTTAGCTCTTTCACGAGCCTCGATCTTGTATACAAAAAAAGAAAAAAAAGAAAAAAGTAGTGATAAATGTAGGGGTGTACTTACTTTTTCCACATGCAAAATTTGCATTTATGTTTATTTAAATTATACAATGGACTACAAAATGTAAATGTTTCATGATATTTGTTCTATTATATCACCTTTATCTATCAATATTGTTGAAATGAAGATCAAATAGCTGTATGTTGAAATATGTTGAAATATGTTGAAAAAGTCAAAACTTTACATGGGGTGTGCTTACTTTTTCACGTGACTGTATATGTATACCTTGGTACCAATCCGCAGGAGTACATGATGTCTGCTTGCGATAATCACACAAACAATATTATCCTTGTTGTTTGAATTTTTATATGTATAGTATATATATATATCTATATTTTTTGTTTCTTTGTTTGTTTTAACCACAATAAAGGTAAAAAAGAGGTGATCCATTCCCACAGTGCTTCCAGCTGCTCTGCTTCGGTAAGTCTGCCACTTTGGAATGCCAAATAAAATTCATCCAAATTCATTCAAATCATCCAAATTCAATCCAAATATAAAGATAAATCATCCGCAGCTCAATGGAATACTCCTCTCCCCTCTGGGCCGGTGCTCCTGCCTCTCACCTCGCTTCACGCTGTTGAAACCAAAGCTTTCAGAATCATTGGAATCTCCCGCGATGAAGCTAACTCCGAGGGCCTTTCACTTACTCACCGCAGGTAGGTTGGTGGTCTTTGTGTCTTCTACTGACTCCTCTCCGGCCTTGCTCCCCCAGCCCTCTCTGGGCTCTGTCCCCCCAATATTCCTGCAGGTCGCACAAGATGTGCCTGCAACCCTCTTATGGTTACACTGCCAAAATCAAGACTCTCTGCTCACCTTCACTCCTTCATTCCTCTTTTCTCCCGCCTCTGGAACAAACTCCCTCACTCTCTTCAATCCCACTCCTCCCTCCAGGTATTTAAAACAGCTGTTCACCACCATCTCTTATCTTCCCCCATCCAAAACCTTGATCTTTTCTACCCCCGCTAATTTCACCCCAGATCCACTTTTTTCAAATACCAACTTCAATCCTGGAAGTCCTTGCAGTGTCCTTGTGTTTTATACTTCTCCCCCCCCCCCCCCCCACCCTTTCCCACGCTTCCTCCCCCCAAGTCCTCTCCCTCCCACAGATCTCCCGATGTCCCTGCTCTAAAATGTTGTGTTTGTGTGCTTCCCCCTCTCTCCCCATCTTGTCTACGGCTCCCCTTATTATATACTTTGTGTGTCTGTCTGATTTTTTTTGTGTGATAAATGTTAGCTCTTTCACGAGCCTCGATCCTGTGTACAAAAAAATAAAATAATTAAGGAACAACCCTCCTTCGACTTTTCTCGAGGTGGTAAACACAGATGCCCTCGTTGTCTACATATCCCTGAGGGCAGGAACTTTAAACATTTAAACATGTCATTCCATCATCCAACAGGGACAAAGCTCAACACTATTGTCCTGTGGTGAATGAGATTTTAAAAAATATCCTTTTGCTCCTTCTATGCCAAGAAGCAAATTAGGGAAGAGAACAACTATGTGACGGAACGACGTGTCCTTGAAAAATGGAATCAGCCAGATGGTTTGCCCAGGCCTGGCCAGGGTGACCATGTCAAACCAACAAGGGATTGGTCAGCTGCAGAATTGAAACTGCTGTACCTGCAAATTCCCAACAAAGCTGAGTGGGGTTTGAAAATTAAGAAGAATAACCATAAGAGACTTGCACTTCAGTACAAAACGAAAAGCTCATCAATTGCTTACTTCAAAACCACAAAGTGTATCATCAAACCGAGTAACATGCAACAGAGGCCAAAACACAGAAAAGATGGGTCACCAAAGCAACTGATCCCCAGATGCTCATCATCAAATCAATCATCAGGGAATCGTTTGAGGTGTGCTCATAATTAGGACGTCGTCGACAACACGACAAATATGTTGCATGAGAAGGCATGGACAAGCACGATGAAAAGCTTGGGAAAAAATTCCAAGAATCTACCATCCTGCAACCCTCCATCATGAACGCTCTCACAAAACAGCCACTGAATACAAGACGTGGCGGCAGTTGTTTTACCGAGGCGGCGCCGTCACCTTTTTGAACGGCGCAGCATGCTGCCGGTGGACAATGGCATTGACAGGCCAGAAAGCAGCGTCCACAGTGGCTCCTCAGACATCGTCAAGGTCAAACAGATCCACGGGCGGCATGTCTCGACGAAGCAGGTGAGGCAGAAGAAAAGGAATCCGTTGCAACAAAAGTGGCAGGAAGCGAGCAAACCGACAGAACAGATGCAGCAGCAGCAGGGAGAGAGAGGCGGAGATGCGCTGCAGTGCGCAGGGAAGTAGATGCGAGCACCGCTCCTCCTACAATGGGCCCAAGCATAGTGCTCTGCCTTGGATCTCTCCTCCCACACCTGAAGCAACTCACCCTCTCCTTCTTCCCTCGCTTGTCTCTCTTTCATAGTCTCCTCCCCATCCCTTTCCCTCTTAGCAACCCTCCACCTTCTCCCCATTTTCCATCACCTCCATCTCTCCCATGCACCTCTTTCTCCAAAATTCCCAATTTCTATATGACAACAGCTGGTGGATAGGGAAAATGCTGCCGATTGTGAAACTCACTTTCTCACATATGAACCATTCTCTTCGAAGATGACTCTCCTATTAGCAAACTGTGAGCTATCAAATTACATTGCTGCAGCCTCAATCCCTCCCTCTTCCTCCCTCCCCCATCTCTCTCTTTTCCTCATTGTATATGGCACCTCGATGAATATATCGCCTGGGCACACATAAAGAAGGAAGCAAAGGTTCGAGTTCCCTGCAGTTTCCGATTGTACGGACACGACTGTAAGCTGACATGTCAAAACATCAAGTACAGTTATATTATCCATGGGGAACCCCTACAACCAGGGGCCACACCAGTGTAAAGACACAGAGTTTATAGGATGGCAGTAAACGCAGGGGTTTTCGTGCAGAAAGTAGTGAATGCATGTAATAATGGTCGCCAAGGAAACGTATCGGCAGCAGAAACATTAGATAGGTGTAAACCGAAATTAGATAGTTAATCCAGAAGCATTGGGAATAAATACATACTCACAGCTCACCTTCACTCCTTTATCCCGCTTTTCTCTCACATGTGCAACCAACTTCCCAAGTCTGTTCAGTCCCATTCTTCCCTCCAGGGTTTCAGGACAGCTGTTCCCCACTACCCCCAGGTCATCCGCATCCACTCTCAAGACCTCTTCGACCCCAAATTACCCCATTACCAAACACTCCCCTTTCTCAAGTTATTGTGATCCCCAACTATTCTCTTCCCAATGCCCCAACCCTGTAGATTTAATGAATGTGGTGTTGATGCAACAATAGGCATCATGGGCTAGTGGATACCTCCTGTGTTCAAGTTGTGTGTTTTTCGTTGGTTGGGATCTCCAAATGCGGGTGCAGAAGGTGGAAGGGAGCTTTGATCATATATACAAAAGGTTTACACCCATGTCTGTCTGTGAGCAGGATATCTCAATGTATTATGGACACATTCGGACGGAACTCGGTGGACAGTTTGGGTTTATGACCATGTCTACTTTATTCCATTTTAGTGAAGATGCGGATCCAGATAGGAGAATTGTTAAAGTGATTTTTCACCATTGAGAGATGGGGCCAAAAACGGTACATAGCAGGATATCTCAAAACATTGTGGATGGTGGATTGTGGATGACAAAACTAGGTCGGTGAGTTGGTTATGTGACAAGAACAAGCCGATTAGATTTTGGTTAAGATCCAGCCTATCAGTGGGATACAAATTGTAAACTGTTCAGCCTGGCGGAGGTATGTATGCACTCTTCCGAGTGCCATTCTAGTTCATCTTGTGCTTGTACAGATAATTATACTTAATTGAAAGATGACATATTGTGACCTCACTGAAGGTTTGATCACTGAAAGACCTGAGTTGACGTCACTCAGCTCTGTGTCATGCAACCTTGGGCTGAGCACATTTCATTGTCCCTGTTATTAAAGGAATGCAAAAATCCCACAAAATATGAAAGTCTGTTCAGGCATGAAAGTGGGGAAGCTTTGATGGATGCATGCAGAACTCTTTAAAGGATTGAAAAGAAAAATTCATGGAAAGGGATGGATATAATGAGATATTGCACAAACGGAAGAAAGGCAACAACAGTAGAGATAGCATAGCTCTTAAGTTTGAAAAAAAGTGGTGTGCTCAGTCAACTCGAGCAATCATTTAATGTGCAACAAACTATCTACATAATACATGTGCAAAGGGATTAGTGGGAGGATACAATTGGGTGGGGGATACTTAGAGGGAAGAAAATGCAACATAGAGCGGTATCACAAAGGAGAGCGAAGCGAAGGAAAAGAAGGATTCGGTAATCAAAAGTTAGGATATTTTTCTCTACGTTATATAAGTAAATGATTATAACTACAAAGGATCCGGTGCAGGTGTCGCAGAGGATAATAACGGGATATTAAACATCCACATTGCATCTCGTACAGATGGTTTCGCATCCGCTTTAAAGGACAGGGTGTTTCAGGATGCAACAACTTGCACTGTGAGCTAGAAGGCCATTTTAATTGAATCCAGCTCAAAGCATGGTGCAGAAAAAAGAAAAGTTACGCATGAAAAAAAGTCACCAAATTGATTCTCGCACAACTTGCATAATGCATTTCAAAGTGATGAAAATTCAGAAATTGAGAAGATATAAATGATAAAAACTGTAATTTTTGTGCAGCTTAAGTACTTTGCCTCTTGACGCGTTTTGACTCATATGATCAGATGTCTGAGGAATAAGTTGCGAGTTAAAACTAACTAGCAGAAGCCCGTGATAAAAATACTACCACATAAAAAAGAAAAAAAAGGGAAGCATCTTATTATTGCCCTGTTGAAAGAGCTCAAAAAAGGGGAGGTTATATATTTTTAAAAATCAGAAGCGATTGAGGCAGTGGTCTGTTGTCTATACATCACCCAGGTTCAATTAATTTTTTGTCTGATTGAATTTTTTTTAAATTTTCCGTAGGCTTGGATTAATTTGAAGCAACTTTTTTAACAATTTTTTTTTCTCTCCAAGGAGCATTTCCATGTTTCAGGGTAGGACAGACAGACAGGCAGATTGCATTCATGGATTATATTATAGTAGACTAGCCAAAAGCACCTGGCGTTCTGACACAATTCTGCCACAATATCTCACCACTTCTGCCACAATATCTCACCACTTCTGCCACCAAAGCACTTCTGCCACAATATCTCACCATGGTTCTTTTTGAATGAATATACTACTATAATTCAGCTTTTACTCACGGCCATAGAACATTGACTACTATAATTCAGCTCAGCTTTTAATAGCGAAATTGGCCCAGCCCGGCCGAGGCGGCCTCAACCGGCCTCACCACCGAGCCTATAACCTTCCCGGGGCCCCTCCCGACATTTTTGGTTCTTTTTGAATGAATTTACTACTATAATTCAGCTTTTATTCGCGGCCGTAGAAGATTGACTACTATAATTCAGCTCAGCTTTTAATTGCCAAATGGGCCCAGCCCAGCCGAGGCGGCCTCGACCGGCCTCACCACCGAGCCTATAACCTTCCCGGGGCACGTCCCAACATTTTTTGTTCCAGAGGTTTCCTCCTATCTTTCACCGTTCAGGAGATTAGCGCGTGCAGACAAATAAACAAACAAAAACTTTCTTTTTTATATACGTATATTATAGTAGATGATAAACCTGAATATTAAATTTTACAATGATAGTTCCAAAGTATCATGTATAAACATCACACATGGTAAAAAGATCAGCATGCCTACAAAATAGTGCTGTTTGTTTTTAAGAAAAATAATAAAATTTTAATTTTCTTTCAAATGCACATGAAAGAAACCTCCTAGCACAGGCCCAATTTTCCATTTACCATGTTATCAAGGCAATTTTATACAACCATCATGGTCGGGGTATCAACTTGAAAAAAAAAGAAAAGACTTCACCAGATTAAAGTTTGGGAGAGATAATGATATCATCGTGTGCTTCCATTGGTGGAATGTGTTAATATGGCGTGTATAAGATTTACCAAAGTTTTGGGATAAGTAATTGTCGGATGTCCGGCAGTGAAATTGGATGCCAACTTAGCTTCCATCGGACTGTTATCTACAGATTGGTCTGCAACCATCAACAAACTAATGATAGAGACAGGCATCAATCGTCACGACCCAGGATGTCTTCTACCAGGAAATGCAGCTTTGACCAGGCTTGCCAGATGTATTACTTCTGCCACAAGTACAAAGTGATGTGTCTTGAATGGAGTACCCCTCGGTGGTTATCCGCAATAACTATCTGGAACGGACTTTGTGCTGCAGGTTACAAAGTCAGAAGACCAATAAGATGCCCTCTTCTCACCCTAACATAAAGCATCCTGCTGGGTATGGTGCCATGCATGTGAACACCTGAAATCTCGCATCTTGGAAGAAGATAATTTGGTGCAATAAGACCGACGGTAGACAATGAGAGACAAGAAAAAGAGATGGTCGATTTCTCCTGCACGTGACTGATGGCAGAACTCGCTTTTGGCAGCAAACTAACACAGCCTATAAATACACCCAATAACATTGTGGAGTCCATCCCGCTTGGTGGCGGATACGTTGTGATATGACGCTGCTTGGAAAAAAGGACGATTGCAAACATGACCTTGTCACTGTACTGGGTAACCTAACAGGCACAAAGTACCGTAGACACATTTCGATTCAGGTTGTTGTTCCATATCTTGAGAAACACCCACTTCTCACTAGACCTGTATTCTTGGATGGCAATGTCAGACGCAACAGTCATCATGTAGATACCAACTTACTGCGAAACAATTACGCCATCACAACACTGCCCCGACCAGCAAGGAGTCATGAGTTGCATCTCATAGAGCATGTTTGGGATATCCTTTTGTATAATAATAATAATAATAATAAAGGAGTCTGATATAGCCCCATCAAGCAGAGTAAACGACCCTCATGGCGCTTTACATTATCATGCGAACGCACACACACCGCACACACATACACAAACATACACACACACAGACACACCTTCACTCTTGCCCTATTCCTCTCCCTCCCCATTCAAAACCCACAGATGTGTACTCCCCCTCCTCCTCCACTCCATCCCCCGCACATGTACACAGACAAACTCTCGATCTCTGTCCCACCTCAAACCAAAGGGAAAACAGGACTTAGACTTTGAAAGACTTGTGAAACAGATAGGTTTGGAGGGAGGTTTAAATGCAGGGAGAGTCAACATGTCGAACAGAGGAAGGCAAGTCATTCCAGAGCAGAGGTGCAGCAAAGGAAAAGGATTTCTCGCCAAACGACTTAGTGCTGGTGCGCGGCGGCTCTAAGGTCATAGAGTCGTCGCTTGAACGAAGCCGTCGCCGAGGTTCATAGAGAGTGAGAAAATCGGAGAGATAGTGAGGTCCCGTTCCACACAATGATTTATAACATAGTGTGCAAATTTTGTATTGCACACGAGCAGAGACAGGCAGCCAGTGTAAAGATTCAAGAAGCGGAGTAACATGGTCAGACTTCTTCGCCTTACAGACAAGACGAGCGGCAGAGTTTTGAACCTTTTGTAACTTATTCAAGAGAAACTGAGGGCAGCCAGCATACAAAGAATTACAATAGTCTAGCCTTGAGAGGACAAGGGCACAGACCAGAGTTAGAGCAGCTTGAGGAGTAAGAAAGTGGCAAATGGATGCGATCTTTCGCAGCTGAAAGTATGCTGAGTTGCAAGTTTGAAGTACTTGCTTGGAAAATGTCATGTTACAGACGAAAACCACACCAAGGTTCATGGCCGACGAAACAAAGTTTACATCGGTTTCACCAACATGAATAGTGGTAGGAACTGAACATTGTAGAGGACATCTGTGCGATCTTACAATCATAGACTCTGTTTTAGCATCGTTCAGCTGAAGTTTGTTTTGGGTCATCCACGCCTTCACGTCGGCAATACAGCCTTTTAACACTTCAACAGTGGGCACGATTTGTTGAATCGTGCTTCCTTTGTACAGCTGATTGTCGTCCGCAAAGGCGTGGTGATCAACTGAATGTCTGGCAACAAGATCAAATAGAGGCTGAGTGTACAAAAGAAAGAGGATAGGTCCCAGGACTGAGCCCTTGGGAACGCCAAAGGAAAGCGGAGAAGGGGCTGATTTCTGGCCATTGACAACAACTGTTTGCACTCTATCAGTAAGATAGGACATCAGCCAAGAAAGGGGAGTACCAGTTATACCAAATGTGATTTCAAGACGATGAATTAAGACACTATGGTCAATCGTGTCAAAGGCGGCAGACAAGTCCAAAAGAGCAAGAACGGAAACCTTACCACAGTCAAGAGAGGTCAGAAGATCATTGGTTATTCTTAGGAGCGGTCTCGGTGCTGGTCTATATGCTGACTGGCGAGAATTGAAAAGATTATTTGAAACTACATGGTCATTCATCTGTGATAGCACAATTCTTTCTGTGATCTTTGACAGGAAAGACAGGTTGGAGATAGGACGGTAATTTTTCATGTCGTTAAGGTCAAGGGTGGGCTTTTTAAGAAGTGGTTTAACAAGAGCTTGCTTAAAGAGAAGCGGAAATGAACCCGTAGTCAGAGAATCATTGATAACTGCAGTAATAAATGGGAGGAGGGTGTCCAAACACTCAATAAACAAATCGGTGGGAAGGGGGTCAAGATCACATGTTTTTGTGTTTGACTTGAGGATTGTACATTTGACAATTTCCTCAGTAACAGGAGTAAACGAACTAAGAGGTCGTCCGTGAAAGCAGTGTTCAGCATCATCGAAGGAAAGGAGTGACTGCTTGTCAAGATTGTTTCTTATTGACTGAATTTTATTGTGAAAGAAATGCAGGAAGCATTGGGGTAGTTCGTTTTGAGGAAATACAGTGGGAAGAACTGATTTATTTTTGGTGGCAAACAGGCGGTTGGTAATGCTGAACAGTTGCTTGCAGGAGGAGCTCCTAGTAATCCAATCAGAAATATGACATTTTTGCTTTCAGAATGATTTTTATGACGAGTCTTTTAGCTATGTTATACAACTGTTTATGGACTGTGAGGCCAGTCTTCAGCCACTGTCTCTCGGCACGTCATCGTTCCTTTTTGGCAGCCCTGACTTCGTTGCTGACTGCGCTGAACCATGGAGTACTCCTGCGTCTGGGAACGGCGCGCCGTGTCGCTGGAGCATGACAGTCCAACGCTGTGCGGAGGCAACAGTCGAGGTCTTCTGCAGTGACATAGGAACGGCCAGAGAGACGGGTGTGAAGGTCCTCTTTAAAGGTGGAACGGTCGATGGCACGAATGTTGCGGGCAGTGATGAAGGTGGGCTAAAGACGAGGAACAGCAATACTCAGGTGGCTGGTGACACAGAAGTGGTCCGAGGTGATAGCACAGGTCACTGACGTGGACTGCACCAACTGATCATCGCATCTGTGCACTAACCAATCCAGGATGTGTCCTTTAACGTGTGTAGGTTGGGAGACAGACTGAGACAGACTAAAAGTAGAAAGGAGGTCAATGATCTTTGAAGTGAGAGGATGTTGTGGTTGGTCGTAGTGGACGTTGAAATCTCCAAGAATCAAGACGAAACCAGGAAGAGTATTGCAGTGGTCGAGCAGATTAGGAAGCTGGGTCACGAACATAGAGTCAGTAAACTTGTTTTTCCGGTTAGGTAGAGGTCGGTAGAGGCAGAAGAAATGAGGAGTGTTTTCTGACAGAGTGAAGGTGACATGGGCTAGCTCGTAGGATGAATGGTTGAACGAAAAAGTCGTGGTGAAGGAGACAAAGGGAGAGAAGTTGTCTCTGTAAATAACAGCCACGCTCCCACCCCTAGAGGAGCGAGGAAATGACTGCAGGGTGTATCCAAGTGGGATGAGATCAGCACATCTCGCTTCGTCGCCACTTGGTCGGAGCCAAGTTTCGGTCAGAAAAAACACGTCGATATCGTTATCTTGAATAAAAGAGGTAATTTTGGTTCGCTTGTCAGGACTACTTACAGACTGAGCGTTGAATAAGGTGAGATACAGGTCAGAACGGTGTTGTTTTGGTGCTGTGTATGTTCTACAGGGATAGATGAGGTTATTGAAGTTGACAGGGGACACTTTTTCGCAGGAATTATTAAAATGTGGGCCGGGCCGTCGCTGGTCGCGAAGAGAAATCACAATCGGTATTTTTCTCTGCTTTCTCCTCCCGCCTCGCTTTGTGCGTTTTCTCGGGAGACCAACGCCGATTTCAAGTTCTCTGAGGCCTGACAAGAGTCCAGGAGTCAATCGAGTGGTGTTGTTTAAAGACAAAAGTTTTTGCCGAGTGTAGCGAATAGGCCTCGGGATAGAGGAGTTAGAGCGGATAGTCGAGCTCGGTACATGCAGCGGTGCGTGCAGAGGTGGGGTGAGCGGTGGGGTGAGCGGTGGGACGAGCGGTGGGACGAGCGATGGGGCAAGCGGTGGGACGAGCGATGGGGCAGGCGAATGGACGTGCGGTGGGACGAGCGATGGGGCGAGCGATGGGGCGAGCGGTGGGACGAGCGATGGGACGAGCGGTGGGACGAGCGATGGGACGAGCGATGGGACGAGCGATGGGACGAGCGATGGGGCGAGCGATGGGGCGAGCGATGGGGCGAGCGATGGGGCGAGCGATGGGGCGAGCGATGGGGCGAGCGATGGGGCGAGCGGTGGGACGAGCGGTGGGACGAGCGATGGGGCGAGCGGTGGGGCGAGCGGTGGGACGAGCGGTGGGACAAGCGATGGGGCGGGCGATGGGACGAGCGGTGGGACGAGCGGTGGGACGAGCGGTGGGACGAGCGGTGGGACGAGCGATGGGGCGAGCGATGGGGCGAGCGATGGGGCGAGCGATGGGGCGAGCGATGGGGCGAGCGATGGGGCGAGCGATGGGGCGAGCGATGGGGCGAGCGATGGGGCGAGCGATGGGGCGAGCGATGGGACGAGCGGTGGGACGAGCGATGGGACGAGCGGTGGGACGAGCGATGGGGCGAGCAGTGGGACGAGCGACGGGGCAGGCGATGGGGCGGGCGATGGGGCAGGCGATGGGGCGGGCGATGGGCCAGGCGATGGGCCAGGCGATGGGACGAGCGGTGGGACTAGCGATTGGGCGACATTTACATACATTTAAGAAAATGGATTCTCTGTGTAGACTCTTAAATAATCAAAATAAAGACCAATTACTGCACTGTAGTCCCAAGAAGGAAGCCGGACATTTACAATACATACATACACAAACACTATATATATGTATGTATGTATGTATGTATGTATGTATATATATATATATGTATATTATATATATATATATATATATATATATATATATATATATATTAAGGTGGGCTTCAAAAAAGCAAAATGCAGATTTTCTCCGGGACATGGTCTATTTTTGTTCCTTTTGGTGTCAAAGGAAACCACACCAAATTTGAATGGAATCCAATAATATTTAGGGGTGCCACATCAGTGATGAATTTTCCCCCATGCAAAAATAGGAATTCCCATTTTTTGGGCTGTATATACACAAAATAAATACATAATTATATATATACATTAAATATAATATTAAAAATAAATATATAGTAAATATACATTAAATAATAAATATACATAAATACACATTATACATTATATATATATACAATATATTATACATACAGTTTTGAGACTTCCTATGATCACTATCTGGGCAATTTTCATGCATGTTTTGTACAGGTTCCCGGGGTCAGGGGTACGCTTTTTTAGTGTGTAATATGTAGGCCTAACTTATTGACTGTGGCTCTTTTGTAGAGAGTGACCCTGTATAGTAAGAATTAACAGGATTTTACCCACATTCTTGCTTATTTTGCAGATATGGCATGTGCTAGTACCAGTGTTTCATTGAAAACTCGGGCTCAGGATAATGTGTATCTCATTGGGTCCACTTCTGGAGATGCCATCAAAGGTGCCAAGCTCCCGACTGTGCATCAATCTCTTGTCCTGTTTTTCCATCACCTGAAGAAGGAGAATCGCACTGCCCGGGAGAGTGCAACCCTCACCATTGAAGAGGTTGTGAAGTTCTGGGAAAAAGCTCACCTACCTACAACGACGAAGCAGCACTGCATCCATCGTTTGGAGAGGCTATATGAAGAATGGAGGAGCCTCCAAAAAGGTGCAAAGCGGGGTGGTGCGACCCAAGAGAAAAAGGAAGCATCCTTCAAGGCCTCCTTGGAGAAGACGTTTGATCTTAGGCATGCAGATTCGGAGGCCATAATCACCAACCCCGAGGACAGGAAGTTTCTTCACGATCAATTCTCAGAGAGGAAGGCTTCAATGGGATCTGTAGACACTGTGATAGAAGCAAAAACGTTCTTGTGTGTTTGAAAGATCAGCAGCCACGAGATGATTATCGTGAACTCCTAGAACTGACTGTCATCTACATGGGAGGAATCCCACCTCGTGGAATCCGGATCATGGCTCCAGGAGCAATGCACAGAGCCAGATGGATGGCAAAAGCACTATATTCACTACAGGTGTTCATGTTTCGGTCAGAGTTCCACTTGACACTTCGAGAGGCGAGAGAACTCCGAGCCTTCAACATTTTTGTCTGCCTTGTGTATGTACAGGCTTGGTTTCGGGCTCCACAAGCTATTGAGGCTCCCCTGAATGACATTAACCTCTTCAAGAAGTTGGAAAAGTTTGAACAAATCAATCAGAAGATGGCTCAGGCAGCCTTGAAGGCACATGGCCGCCACACGTGGTACATGAGCCCAGTACTAGTGGCATTTGCATTCTTTGACACCAGAATTGACAAAGAAAGCAAGATCAATATGATTGTGCCAGGAAGCACTATCTCTCCTCACTCAAGAATGAACTCTCAAACCTGTCTCCTTCCTCCAAATCCTGGTGGCGTCTGGTCAAATCCGTTTCTGGTGTTTGTTCCCCCTCCATCCCCTCCCTTACCTCAAATGGCCACACAGTTGACATCGCACGTGACAAAGCCGAATGCCTCAACTCTGTGTTCGCCTCGAAATCCTTAGTCCCAAACCCATCTCTCTCTGTTCCCACCTTTCCCAGTCGAACCCAAATGCTCCTGGACTCTGTGTCCTTCTCTCCTGACAAGGTGGAGGAGTTTTTGTCAAACCTCGACTCTGATTCTGCAACTGGACCAGACGGCATCAGCCCACGGGTCCTAAAATCCTGCTCTGCCGCTCTATCTCACCCTCTCTCTGTTCTTTTCACCCTATCTTTTGCTCAAGGTCATCTGCCAGCATCCTGGAAATCAGCTAACATTACCGCTTAACACAAAAAAGGTGCAAAAACAGATCCTTGCAACTACAGACCAATCAGCCTGCTCCCAATAATCAGCAAAGTCATGGAATCCATCATTGCTTCGGATATGAAATCTTTCCTCTTCTCCAATGGCTTGATCTCTGATCATCAATTTGGTTTCAGACCAGGTCACTCTACTCTGGACATGCTGCTTCTGCTGTCTCAACAATGGATGGAGGTCCTGAATGCCAAACAGGAAATCAGAGCTGTCTCCCTTGACATATCAAGGGCCTTTGATACGGTCTGGCACCCAGCTCTGCTCACCAAACTCTCCTCCTATGGTATCCATGGAAATCTCCATGCATGGCTTGCGGACTTCCTCTCTGGTCGTAGTCAACGTGTGGCCCTGAATGGATTTCTCTCATCTCCCCTTCCTGTTCAGGCTGGAGTTCCCCAAGGAAGTGTGCTGGGCCCTGTGCTTTTTCTGGTCTTTATCAATGATCTCTCTGACTCTCTGGAAAATCCTCTCTATCTCTTTGCTGATGACTCCACTCTCTGCCGCTCCATTCCTCTTCCCTCAGATAGGCAGTCTGCAGCCTCCTCACTCTCTGAAGACCTGGACAAAATCACAGACTGGTCAAACAAGTGGAACATGTCTTTCAATCCTGCCAAATCTCACTCTCTTACTATGTCTCTCCGAAAAGATCGACTGGACAACCCTCCCATCTACTTTCTCAACAATCCTCTCCAAGAAGTTCTGTCACTCAAGCTTTTGGGTCTCACTATCTGCCATGATCTTTCTTGGGAAAACCACATTTCCAAGCTGGCCTCCAAAGCCAGTCGCCGACTGGGCATCCTCCGTCGTGCGAAGTCCTTCCTCGGCACACCTGAGCTCCTCACCACATACAAGGCTTTCATCCGCAGCTCAATGGAATACTTTTCTCCCCTATGGGCTGGTGCTCCTGCCTCACACCTGGCTCGGCTTCACGCTGTTGAATCCAAAGCTTTCAAAATCATTGGAATCTCCCGCGATGAAGCTATCTCTGAGGGCCTTTCACTCACTCACCGCAGGCAGGTAGGTGGTCTTTCTGTCTTCTACCGACTCCTCTCCGGCCTTGCTCCCCCAGCTCTCTCCGTGCTCTGTCCCCCAAATATTCCTACTGGTCGCACAAGATCTGCCAGCAACCCTCTGATGGTTAAACTGCCGAAATCTCGGCTCTCTGCTCACCTTCACTCTTTCATTCCTCTTTTCTCCCGCCTGTGGAACAAACTCCCACACTCCCTTCAATCCCTCTCCTCCCTCCAGGTCTTTAAAACAGCTGTTCACCACCATCTCTTATCTTCCCCCATCCATAACCTTGATCTTTTCTACCCCCACTAATTCACCCCAGATCCACCTTGTTTGAAATTCCAACTTATTTCCTGGAAATCCTGGCAGTGTCCATATGTTTATACCTCTCCCACCCCCCCCCCCCCCTTCACATGCCTCCCCCCCAAAGCCCTCTCCCTCCCACAGATCTCTCGATGTCTCCATGTCTCTCGGTCCCTGCTCTCAAATGTTGTGTTTGTGTCCTTCCCCCTCTCTCCCCATCTTGTCTACCGCTCCCGATGTTATTTGTTTTATGTGTCTGTTTGTCTTTCTGTGTGATTAATTTTCGCTCTTTCACGAGCCTCGATCTTGTATACAAAAAAAAAAAAAAAAAAAAAAAAATTGAAGCATTGAAAAATGACGGTGAAAACCCCTCTCCAAAGAGACCAGCTATCAAACGAGGAACCGCCCTGTCAATCGCTGGCCTCATAACAAAACACACCAAGCATTTCTTCAGCATCCTAGGGACCCCAACTGATTGGATGGATAAGGATCCTGGTTCATGGGAGCAAGAAATCAGCTTTCAGGAAGCAAAGAAAGCCGCCAGTGGCTTAGTCGTGGTGAACGACAGGGCAGAAAGGGGTGTCGCATTGATACAAGACTACAATAAGCTCCTTACAAAGGATGAAGAGCAAAAGCAAGCTCTGCTCCAAGTTGTTGCTGCTCACAGGAAGATGTACCCCGATGCCAAGAAGGCAACAGTGGTGAAACAGGCCCAGAAATAGGAGTTACATTTCTCATTATATTTGGGTTTTTTAATATTATGTGATATGGTGTCTCTTCATTTTATGAACTGAACATTTGGATTGTTATCATTGAATTTGAGTTTTCATAGCAATATAGTGCTATTTGTGCAGCTATTGTAACTTGTGTTTGCTAGAATACAAAGAAAGTGAGTGGAGGGTGGATTTTCATAAAACAAACTTCTGGTTTTGCTTTCGATCCATATATATAAAAGTTTTGTAGACACCTTTAGTTTGAAGGCTGATGTGGCACCCCTAAATAAAATCAGATTGCTTTCATATTTGGTGTCTTTTCATTTTGGAACAAAAGGAACAACATAAAGCCATGTCCCAGTAAATATTTAAAAAAAATTATTTTGAGCACCACCCTAATATATATACAGCAATACCCCCGGCCTACGTCATTAATTGGTTCCATAAGCCCTGACGTAACTCGGTTTTTGACGTAAACCGGGCGTAATGCCTTAAAATGAAGACAAACACCGTAAAACTAGAGTAAACAACTGGAGGAGGCTGCGGCTTCGCCCTGAATCTTTGCCGCTCCCCGTCGGGAGTCCCTCCGTTGTTTTCTATTGGTCGGGTCTTCTCCTCGAACAGGGTGACCGGAACGGATGTGTCGACCGTGAGCTGGCTTGTGTGCCGAGTGGCTCCGCGGCCCGCTTCACCACGGCGTGCTTTACCCAACGTGTCCGAGCAGTTTCACTGGTGGTCGTGTCGTGTCGTCTGTGACGAACGAACGAGCTCAGGGTTCCGTGAACCCGGCCGCCCCAGGGATCGACGCTCGCCTCCTAGTCGTAGGCGTGCCCCGTCTTTCCTGGAGCGGCCGAAGTTGCTTGCTTCTTTTTTTTTGGACGATGCGATATACGCATAAACGACGACGTACAGGCAGGCATTTGCAAATCCATGCACATGTGCACATGAACACGTCGATCGGTTCGTCGATGCCGGATGCCGGCGAGCTGCCCGACGAGGTACCCTGGCTCGAGGCATGACACGGTCACGGTCGTCTGAGCCGGCATCGTCGTCATGTTTCGCCGTTGCCATGTTGCGTTGGTTGTTTTACACAGTAAAGGAATAATCACAAAAATAACAGTGAAAGGCAAAGCAAGCACGTGATGACCACAGCACAGGACAAAATGCATATGGCGTCGCCTTTGTTTTGAATGAGAACCAGCAGCTACGTGTACGAATACGTACATTTAAAAAATATTTTAATGTGCTTTTTATTGTATTTTAAATTGTTTTTTTAGCTTCTTTTATTGTTAATTTTTATGTACTATTTTATTTATTTTAAATATTTTTTTTTCACGTCCTCCTATTATGATGTCGGACTGACGTAAAGTCGCACAAAATGACGTTCGCTGAACTGAAATTTACTCTAGAAGAGTGGCGTAAAGTCGGATTTGACGTAGGTCGAAATGGCGTAAAACAGGGTATTGCTGTATATATATATATATATATATATATATATATATATATATATATATATATATATATATAAAACACAGTTTGTGTGTGTGTGTGTGTGTGTGTGTGTGTGTGTGTGTGTGTGTGTGTGTGTAATGTTACCGATAGACTCCTAAACGGAGAGGCTTACGTGCTTGATATTTGACATAGACATGGCCATTGAGCGTGGGACGAACATGGCCGAACTCAAAATATTTGACGATCCATATTTTTTATTCATATTTACCTCAGCGCATTTCAGCGAAGTACCCGCTAATCTCAGCCGGTTCCAGAGCAGCTCGCTGATTCGCTCAGAGCGATCACGTGATGTTCCATTCCCGCCGCCAGACTGATTCGCTCAGAGCGATCACGTGATGTTCCATCCCGTCACACGTCACTTCACCTTTTATGCGATCGTGTTTTGTATCGATTTTGTGCGATATGAATTAAATGTCTTTGAAACAGCTGTGAAACGTCTTTCCACAACCCTTCCGTAACCGATTGGAGCAGTTTCTTGCCGCACAAAACGAGATCCGCGAAGCGAGTTGGTCGAGTCGTGCTGACCAAGATGGCGACACGGCGGCTTCACTTTTCACGGAATATGAGCGTTCTATATATTTTCAATTCAGTGCGCCCGTGATTTGTGGCATAGACATGACCATTGGGGCCTTCACGGTGTAATTTGTGCGAGGCTTTTGTCCGAGTGAGCTTGAGTCGAGAGGGCGAATGTACGGGTTGGGAATGTACGGGTCTCCCTTCCCCCGCCCGGCAACGCCGGTACTGGAGGACGTCACAGGATCGGTGAGTCTCCAAAATCCGCTTCGTGCTGTTGCGAATATGCAGGACTATGTCCGATTGTTGTGCTGCTCTCCGACCATGAGAACTGCAAGGTCATTGTTGACTGGCCATCCCCTTCCCTCCCCCTTCCCCCTCCACCCTACCCCTCCCCTCCCCCCCTCCCCTTCTCCCCTCCCCCTCCATTTTCCCCTCCCCCTCCCTTTTCCCCCTTCCCCCTCCCTTTCCCCCTCCCCCCTCCCCCTCCCCACCCTTCTCCCCTCCCCCTCCATTTTCCCCCTCCCCCTCCCTTTTCCCCCCTCCCCCTCCCCCCTACCCCTCCCCCTCCCCCTCCCACCCCCCCCCTTCCCGCCCCCTCCCACCCACTCCCCCTCCCCCCTCCCATCCCTCACCCTCCCATCCCTCACCCTATCCCCCCCTCTTCCCTCTCCCCTCCCCCCTCCCCCCTTCCCCTCCACCCCTTTGGGTCGGTTTTGGGTCGTCCTTTCCGCATATCTCGTGGGATTGTGAGTTGGAGAGATGACCGTGATGGTGGGGAGGGGGGGTTGGCATTCTCTCAAGCAGGGATTCACCCCATGTCCTTTTAAAAGGTCTTTGTCTGAGGTCACCGAGTCCGATCAGTGCAGCCGATCGGTGCAGCGATCAGTGCAGCCGTTTGTGCAGCACCCGGGAAAATAACGTTATGCGGGAGTCCAAACCTGAAAATGCTGGAGGCCAAAGCTGAAATTGGAAAAACAATATACCCTATTTTACTCCAGGAGATCCCAGCATTACCCACCAAAAATATCGTTACGATCGGTTCAGCCATTTTTGTGGTACCTTCGAACGGACGGACAGACAGATAGACGGACTGACATTTGGTGAATTATAGTAAGATAGTTGGAAATCACTTCAGTAGCAAATTATTTGTTTGAAAGGTTACAAAATAAGTGCAATAGGTTTCACTTGCATCTTATCAGTGGTTTAACTTGAACAACAAGAAGAAAAACACATAAAATGTCATAGCCCCCGTGGATTCAGTAATTTTGCTGTACGGAGATAAAGGCTGCTAGTTAGCCATCTTTGGTCGGATTACAAAACAAAATATTCTGCCTGCCTATGTATACTCTCATGTATTGTCTTTGTGCCAAGTTCGAACAAAATCAGTCCATGCATGTCTGAGAAATGGTTGAGGACACGTTTATGTAACAAACTAGCTGACAGTTGGCCATCTTGGATCTGATCTTAAAAAGAAATGAGGTGCATATGTAAGCCATCATTCATTATATGTGTGCCACGTTTGAACAACATCGGTAAATGCATGTCTGAAAAATGGTTGAGGACGTGTTCGATACCGGGTTTTTTTCACAACTAAAATGGCTGCCAGTATACGAGTCGGACATCTTTGATCAAATTGCAAAATAAAGTGAAGTGCACGTGTATGCCATCAGGTACTGTGCTTGTGCCAAGATTTAACAAAATCAGACCATGCATGTTCAAGAAATGGTTGGGGACACGTTTAAGTAACAAAACGGCCACCAGTCGGCCATATTGGATCTGATCACAAAAGAAAATGGCGTGCAGTTGTAAGCCACCATTCGTTATCTACCTGCCAAGTCTGAACAAGATCGGTTAATGCATGTGTGAGAAATGGTTGAGGACATGTTCAACATCAGGTTTAAAAAAAACCTAAAATGGCCACCAGTCAGCCATCTTTGATCGCATCGTGAAACAAAATGACGTGCATATGTATACCATAATGTATTGGCTTTGTGCCAAGTATGAAAAAAATTGTTCCATACATCTCCGAGATATGGTGATGGACAGACGGACGAGACAAAATCCACAAACCCTCGTTTTGGACTACGTCCAATGGGGGGTTGGGGGGGGCTAAAACTCACTTCAGGAGCAAATTATTTGTTAGAAAGGTTACAAAATAAGTGTAATAGGTTTCACCTGTATGTAATCAGTGGGTTAGGTTTAGGAAAACAAGAAGTAAAGGACATAAAATGTCATAGCCCCTGTGGTTTCAGTAATTTTGCTGTATAGAGTTAAAGGACGCTATTTGGCCATCTTTGGTCGGATCAGAAATTTGGTCGGATTTGGTCAGTCGGATTTGGTCTTTGGTGTAAGAGTTTAAAGAGTGTGTATGCATGGCTTGGCTTTAGCCCTAATCGGAGTGCTCCGCTCTTCCGCCCAAGGCTTTGGCTCCCAGCTCAACCCTACCAACATCAATGCCACCACTAGAGTCTCAATCGCTGCTTGCAAAGTACACAGGACAAGCACCAACCCGAGCCAATGTAGGACCAAAGCCAAGAACCGATGCACCGAACTTTCACCCATGGCGCTTTTATAATCCCTCAGCAGGGGTGGGGTTTAAAAACGTTCCTTGGTGCAACTAAACCTGCTGATTGGAGCATCTCCGCTCTTGGAGGTCTAGCCCCGTCCATGTGAGGCCTCCTTCATGACTTGTGCTCAGTCTGCCTCCAAACCGCAGCACAAGACGGGTCCTCCTCAATTAATCAATTAACATCTCTATGACGCTCACAGGTGCTGGTCGAATGTTGGGGGTGCTTAATTACTTGTATGGGGCGAAAGGAGCGATTATGTATTCACAGGACGTAAAAGACCAATTGGCGTCTGGTTGTTCGGAGGTACGTGGTGTCTGGAGAATGGAGGCGGTTGCCGCTGCTCTCTGCACTACTTTCCCCATGCTTCCAAGCTGCAGCACGCATTCGTGGTATGTGTAGATGAAGTGATGATGATGGAGGAGGAAGGTAGGTAGTTCACGTGTGGTTGAGGCGACATCATGGTTAGCGGGTTATGGTGTTTTCAGGTCGTGCAGCAATGAACGGTGTATGATGTCTTTATGCAATGGACGTTAATGTGTGAATAAAACACAAGGGTAAATAAAAATGTGTATTAATTTATTGGTAAATGTTGTGTATTTACAGTCGTGGCCAAAAATATTGGCACCCTTGCACTTTTTTCAAATAATGCAACATTTCTTCCAGAAAATTGTTGAAATTTAAAAATATTTTGGTATCCACATATGTATTTATTTGGTTTGCAGTGGCACAAAAAAAAAAATTGAAAAAAATAATAAATTTTAGCTTATTCCACACAGAAATCCTAAGAAGACTTTCTATCTTCTACCGACTCCTCTCCGGCCTTGCTCCCCCAGCTCTCTCTGTGCTCTGTCCCCCCAAATATTCCTACAGGTCGCACAAGATCTGCCTGCAACCCTCTTATGGTTAAACTGCCAAAATCAAGACTCTCTGCTCACCTTCACTCTTTCATTCCCCTTTTCTCCCACCTCTGGAACAAACTCCCTCACTCCCTTCAATCCCACTCCTCCCTCCAGGTCTTTAAAACAGCTGTTCACCACCATCTCTTATCTTCCCCCATCCAAAACCTTGATCTTTTCTACCCCCACTAATTCACCCCAGATACACTTTTTTGAAATTCCAACTTCTTTCCTGGAAGTCATTGCAGTGTCCATATGTTTTATACCTCTCCCACCTCCCCCCAAGCCCTCTCCCTCCCACAGTTCTCTCGATGTCCCTGCTCTCAAATGTTGTGTTTGTGTCCTTCCCCGTCTCTCCCCATCTTGTCTACCGCTCCCCTTGTTTTGTGTTTTGTGTCCGTTTGACTTTTTGTGTGGTTAATGTTCGCTCTTTCACGAGCCTCGATCTTGTATCCAAAAAAAAAATAAAAAAAATCCCAGACAATATTATTGGCACCTTTGAGAAGCTGTTAAATATAATTTGATTTCAAGCAAGTGATTCTTCTTTGCTTTGGAATTGAACTCAACTGTGGTGAGTCGCAGGTGCCTGCAATATAAAAATCACTCATTCAACCAGTTTGAAAAGAGAAAAGGAGTCATTGTGCTGTTTTGTGTCACTGTGTGTACCGCAATGAGCATGGAGAAAAGAAAGAAAACCAGAGAATTGTCTGAGGAGGTCAGACACAAGATTGTAGCCAAGCATGGACAATCTCAACGCTACTAGTCCTTCTCCAGAGACATTGGTGTTCCTGTGTGCACTGTACGCAATGTTATCAGGAAGTTTAAGGACCATGGCACTGCAGCCAACCTCCCTGGACGTGGCCGCAAGAGAAAACTTGATCGAAGATTGCAGCGAAGGATTGCTCGAATGGTGGAGAAAGCACCTTGATCAACTGCCAAACAGATTCAAGCTGACCCTCAGACACAAGGTACGACAGTTACAACTCGCACATCCATCGCCAACTCAATGAAAGGAGACCCATGAGGACCCCACTGCAACTGAGAGAGAGACAAAAGAAAGCCCGACTGGAGTTTGCCAAAACACACCTGAACAAGCCAAAATCCTTCTGGGAGAATGTCCTGTAGACAGATGAGACTAAATCAGAGCCTTGTGGTAAAGCACATCATGTCTAGGTTTACAGAAAACAAAATGAAGCCTTCAAAGAGAAGAACACCTTCCTTACAGTCAAACTTGGAGGAGGTTCAGTGATGTTTTGGGGTTGCTGGGCTGTCTCTGGCACTGGGTGCCTTCAATGTGTGCATGGCATCATGAAATCAGGAGATTACCAAGGCATTCTGGAGCGCAATGCTCAACCCAGTGTCAAAACGTTGGGTCTCCATCGAAGACCATGGGTCTTGCAACTGGACAATGACCCCAAACACACTTCAAAAAGCACCCAGGAATGGTTCAAGACAAAATGCTGGACTGTTCTGAAGTGGACAGCAATGAGTCCAGATCTAAATCCCATTGAAAACCTGTGGGTAGATCTGAAAACAGCAGTTGGGAGAAGGTGCCCTTAAATCTGGGAGAACTGGAGCAGTTTGCACAAGAAAAGTGGGATAAACTGCCAGTAGAGATGTGTAGGAAGCTCAATCATGGCTATAGGAAGCGCTTGACTGCAGTTATTTTGTCCAAAGGCTGTGCTGCCAAATATTAAGTCGAGGGTGTCAATAATTTTGTCAATGCCATTTATTTTTATTTTCTGATTTAAAAGGATAAATTAAGTTCTGAATCAAAAACAAAGGTTCTGTAATAATAACAGTGAAATAAAGAATTGTGGAGACCAAATACTTTTGTGAATTCCACCTTTTTTTTAGAGAAAATTATTGAGTTATTTGAGTTATTTGAAAAAGGTGCAAGGGTGCCAATATTTTTGGCCATGGCTGTATGGGGTCATGTACAAGAAGTTTATGGGGCTGGGGGGGATAAAGGAGAGTGGCCGTTGGGTTCTGGCAAGTGATTCAAAACAGCTTTTGGCGCGACATGCAAATTATCGCCCATGTTACACAGCGCGTACCCCGAAGCTTGTGTAGGACTTACAATTACTTATGAAATGGGGAGAAGAGGGGAAAACCTCTCTAACACACACCGTGCATTGTATCACATTCAAACCTCTTACACCAGGGGAAGGGACTACTCTAACCTTATATTCTGGAAATAACTACGCTAGGGGACCTGTATGCTGGGTGCCATTGCTTTTGGGACCGGTTGCTAGAACCACCACAACAATTTATACATGTAAAAATGGGAGGGGGGGGGGGGGGGATTGCAATTTTATTTTTGGTGTAATTTGGGCTTTTTGATATGGTGTGGAAAATGGGCAAGTAAGAGGACGACAACCAAAACAGCTGAGGTATTAAGATAACGCATTGCCCCAATGCTGCTTTCAGTGAGTAAGAACCCCCGCTCTAGTAGGGAAAATGGCCTTTAAAATGCATGTTGTTGTTGTTGTTGCCTCTGAATAGTATTAGCTGACAGTTTCAAAATCGAAGTGGCATACCAGACAGAATCAAAAGCATGAGAAATGTGTCGTGGGAAGGCCCTGAACTCTCGTTTGAGGTTGAGGGTGCACACCCATTGTTAACAGAGAAGAAACAGCATCTCTAAGGTTGAATGAAGGGGCAGAAGCCAAACTTATGGTCAGAGATTGGAGTTAGATAAGTGATTATGAACTTTGCAAAGGAACCACCTGTTCCCAAGTGTGGTTGGCTTTCCAGAAACAAAAATAAATCGGCTTTTTCGCGACTGCTTCACCTCATGAATCGTTGTACCAAAGATGAAATAAAGATGAAGACAAAAGGGGAAAGACAATGAGAAACAAGATGGTATTCATAGAATACTTACCCTGCGCAGTCAACTTGTTGCGAGCCAACTCTTCTGTTTTTGAACAATTATTTTTCTTTGATCCAATATGGCTGCCAGACCACATGAGCGATGACATCATAAACTTATATTCTCTAATATAATTGTTGCATAGATCACGCTCAATACATTTCAAACTGATCAGACGAAGCCTTGTCCCTGTCGAATTAATTATGATGTCATAATTATAGCACCAATGACGTCATCATTCACAACACCTATTCCCCATGTGGAGTTCTTTACAATGAGCTATGTTTCAATTATTTCCATGCAGCGGTTTTGGAGATATGGAGGTGCAACATTTTTCGGTATTTTCCAAGATGGCGCCTGTACCACATGACCTGTGACGTCATGATTGTCATTAAAATATTCTACATGAGGAGGTGCTGCTATGGTAAAAATTTCGTGCCCATCAGTCCAACAGTTGATGAGAAAAATAAATTCACAATGATCAGATAAGTGTTGTACTTGTCGAATTATGACGTCATATCGAAGGCACCGATGACATCATCATTAACATATCTTACTCCCCAAGGGGAGTACATGACCATGAGCCATGTTTCAAATTTTTCTATGCAGCAGTTTCGGAGATATGGAGGTGCAACCTTTTTCGATTTTTTTCCAAGATGGCGTCTGTACCACGAGACCTATGACGTTCTAATTATCATAAAAAAATTATACAGGAGGAGCCGCACATATTCTGAAAATTTCACGTCCGTCGGACTAAAAGTTGCAGAGAAAATTATATTTATTCTGTGCAGACAAACAAACAATAACCTCTCCTCTGGCGAGGGCAACGAGAGCAAGAACGGCACTCGGTAGAATGATACATCCGCCAGGCTGAATGAACAGTTTATGTTTTGTATCCCAACTATAGGCCGGATCTGGAGCCGGAACTGAAACAAAATCAAATCGCTTGTTATTGTCACTTACCAACTCATGCACCAAGTTTCGTCCGAACCCATCCACAACTTTTTGAGATATCCTGATATATACATCGTTTTTGGTCCAAACTTCCCATGAAGAATCACTTTTAAAAAATTCGTATCCATATTCAGATCTTCACCAAAACCAAATCAATTTGTCCTCGTCACACACCAAACCTGCTCACCAAATTTCGTCCGAATCCGTCCACAACTTTTTGAGATATCCTGTTCATAGACAAACAGACAGACAAACAAACAGACAGACAAGGGTGAAAACATAACTTTTGCCAACTTTAGTTAGGTGGCATAGGTAACGACCAATCAGAGATTGCATATCCTCTCCCAGACATATTTCACGTGGTTTTATAGAAGGTATTTTAAAGACGTACTCGCATTCTAATTGTACATACTTTAAAGACGTACTCGCATTTTAATTGTACATACTTTATAGAAATACTCGCATTCTAATTGTACATACTTTAAAGACGTACTCGCATTCTAATTGTACATACTATATAGACGTATTCACATTCTAATTGTACATACTTTAAAGACGTACTCGCATTCTAATTGTACATACTTTAAAGACGTACTCGCATTCTAATTGTACATACTTTATAGACGTACTCGCATTCTAATTGTACATACTTTAAAGACGTACTCGCATTCTAATTGTACATACTTTATAGCCGTACTCACATTCTAATTGTACATATTTTAAAGACGTACTCGCATTCTAATTGTACATATTTTAAAGACGTACTCACATTCTAATTGTACATACTTTAAAGACGTACTCACATTCTAATTGTACATGCTTTATAGCCGTACTCACATTCTAATTGTACATACTTTATAGACTCACTCGCATTCTAATTGTACATACTTTAAAGACGTACTCACATTCTAATTGTACATACTTTAAAGACGTACTCGCATTCTAATTGTACATACTTTATAGACTCACTCGCATTCTAATTGTACATACTTTATAGACGTACTCGCATTCTAATTGTACATACTTTATAGACGTACTCGCATTCTACTTGTACATACTTTATAGACGTACTCGCATTCTAATTGTACATACTTTATAGACGTACTCGCATTCTAATTGTACATACTTTATAGACGTACTCGCATTCTAATTGTACATACTGTATAGCCGTACTCACATTCTAATTGTACATACTTTATAGACGTACTCGCATTCTAAATGTACATACTTTATAGAGGTACTCGCATTCTAATTGCACATACTTTATAGATGGACTCACATTCTAATTGTACATGTTTTATAGATGTACTCACATTCTAATTGTACATACTATATAGACGTACTCCCATTCTAACAGTACATACTTTATAAACATACTCACATTCTAATTGTACATACTATATAGACGTACTCCCATTCTAACAGTACATACTTTATAAACATACTCACATTCTAATTGTACATACTATATAGACGTACTCCCATTCTAACAGTACATACTTTATAAACATACTCACATTCTAATTGTACATACTATATAGACGTACTCCCATTCTAACAGTACATACTTTATAAACATAGTCGCATTCTAATTGTACATACCTTCTGGACATCATACTCACATTCTCATTTAATTGTACATACTTTATAGACTCACTCGCATTCTAATTGTACATACTTTAGAGACGTATTCACATCCTAATTGAACATATGTTATAGATGTACTCACATGCTAATTGTACATACTTTATAGACGTACTGACATCCTAATTGTACATACTTTAAGGAGGAACTTGGTTGAAAAATGGGAACATGTACCATCTTCTACCACTAGGTGGCATTTGTGGCCTACATCAGCACATTCTGTGTGGACAAACAGAACCAAATGGAATACCGTCTGTTGGCGAGTGCAATGATAATAAAAAAAGAGAGTGGTTCAATGGTTTATGAAACAGACATCGGTTATAGGATTATAAAAAATTTATTTACTTATGGAAACACTGCATAATATATGAAGCCTTTATTGTGGTGATTTTTTCAAAAGTTACAGAACAATAAGTACATTTAAACCAGGTTAAGAGTCAGAAAAAGAAACTTGGAAATAGGAAAATTTTCATTTCATAATACTACAGTCACAGGATCTTCAAAGAGCAGGTGTTTTGAGGCAAAGGATTTCTCAGTTGAGGGGTGTGTTTTGAAAATGTCCAATCACAAACTGTCTTGAGGAGAGTGGATGGGAGATGAGATGATGTGAGGTAAGGGGATGCGAGGTGAGAGAATGCAAGGTGAGAGGATGGGAGGTGAGAGGATGGGAGGTGAGAGGTTGGGCGGTGAGAAGATGTGAGGTGAGGGGATGCGAGGTGAGGGGATGCGAGGTGAGGAGATGCGAGGTGAGGAGATGCGAGGTGAGGGGATGCGGGATGAGAGAATGCAATGTGAGAGGATGGGAGGTGAGACGATGGGAGGTGAGACGATGGGAGGTGAGACGATGGGAGGTGAGAGGATGGGAGGTGAGAGGATGGGAGGTGAGAGGATGGGAGGTGAGACGATGGGAGGTGAGACGATGGGAGGTGAGAGGCTGGGAGGTGGGAGGATGGGAGGTGAGAGGATGGGAGGTGAGAGGATGGGAGGTGAGACGATGGGAGGTGAGAGGATGGGAGGTGAGAGGATGGGAGGTGAGAGGATGGGAGGTGAGAGGATGGGAGGTGAGAGGAAGGGAGGTGAGATGATGGGAGGTGAGAGGATGGGAGGTGAGAGGATGGGAGGTGAGAGGATGGGAGGTGAGATGATGGGAGGTGAGACGATGGGAGGTGAGAGGATGGGAGGGGAGAGGATGGGAGGGGAGAGGATGGGAGGGGAGAGGCTGTGAGGTGAGAGGATGGGATTTGAGATGATGGGAGGTGAGACGATGGGAGGTGAGAGGATGGGAGGTGAGAGGATGGGAGGCGAGAGGATGGGAGATGAGAGGATGAGTGAGAGGATGTGAGGTGAGAGGATGGGAGGTAAGAGAATGGGAGGTGAGAGGAGGAGAGGTGAGAGGATGGGAGGTAAGAGGATGCGAGGTGAGAGGATGGGAGGTGAGAGGATGGGAGGTGAGAGGATGGGAGGTGAGAGACTGTGAGGTGAGAGGATTGGAGTTGAGACGATGGGAGGTGAGACGATGGGAGGTGAGAGGATGGGAAATGAGAGGGAGGAAGAGAGAGAGAAAGAGAGAGGAGCGAGAGAGAGAGAGAGAGAGAGAGGGGGGGGGGGTGTGGGGGTGGGGGAATGGAGAGGCTGGAAGGAGAGGACAGGGGGTGGAAGGAGGAGGAAGAGGACGGGAGTGGAGGGCAGGGGGTGATGGCAGAGGACATGGGACGGGAGAGTATGGCAGAGGACAGGAGAGGACATGGGACGGGAGAGGGGGGCAGAGGATGAGAGAGGTGACATGAACGGAAGGGAGGTGGCAGGAGTGGAAAAATATCAATCTTCAGATTTGGCAGGTTGGTGTGGGGAGGATTAACAGATGAGAGGATGTTCAGAAACAAACAATTCACACGTCAGAATTGAATATGAGATTGTGGTGTATGCTGTATTCAGGAGCTCTGGAGGAAAGAGTGGGATTGTAATCACCCAGCGAGGAAGTTCCATGGGTGGAAGATAATATTAATAAAAAATATATTAGTGCAGTCAGCCTCAAAAAGAAATTTATAAGCCTCACATACCTCATAAAAAATTAACAAACAAAATAAAACAAATTCAGAAAATGTTAAAAAGAATTGTTTTGGTCATAAATTGGTCATAGTAGCAGGTCAAAAACCTAAATTTTACAACCAATTTTGACTTTTGACCACTGTAGAATCAAAAAGAGGGCACCAGACCTATGTCTACATGCTTTATTCTGTAGAAGATGTGGTGAGGTATAATTTTGCCAATAATTGTCTTGATTGTTTGAAATAAGGAGACATGGAAAATGAAAAACTTAATTTGTCCGATTTTGACCTTTGACCCCTGTAAAATACCAAAAACTACTTTGATACAAAAGTTTTCAATGCATCCATATAAGAGCGGTTTGACAGCACCTTTCTGCAACCTTTCATACCTATCAATTCAAATAAGAAGGAATGGCAAAGCAAAATGCGCAATCTTTATAACAAAAATGCGCAATCTTTATAATAAAATGCGCAATCTTTAGAATAAAAATGCGCAATCTTTATAATAAAAATGCGCAATCTTTAGAATAAAAATGCGCAACCTTTAGAATAAAAATGCGCAACATTTAGAATAAAAATGCACAATCTTTAGAATAAAAATGCGCAATCTTTAGAATAAAAATGCGCAATCTTTAGAATAAAAATGCGCAATCTTTAGAATAAAAATGCGCAATCTTTAGAATAAAAATGCGCAATCTTTAGAATAAAAATGCGCAATCTTTAGAATGCAAATGCGCAATCTTTAGAATGCAAATGCGCAATCGTTAGAATACAAATGCGCAATCTTTACAATAAAAATGCGCAATCTTTACAATAAAAATGCGCAATCTTTACAATAAAAATGCGCAATCTTTACAATAAAAATGCGCAATCTTTACAATAAAAATGCGCAATCTTTACAATAAAAATGCACAATATTTAGAATAAAAATGCGCAATCTTCAGGATAAAAATGCGCAATCTTCACAATAAAAACGCGCAATCTTTAGAATAAAAATGCGCAATCTTCACAATAAAAATGCGCAATCTTTACAATAAAAATGCGCAATCTTTACAATAAAAATGCGCAATCGTTGCAATAAAAATGCGCAATCTTTACAATAAAAATGCGCAATCTTTAGAACAAAAATGCACAATCTTTACAATAAAAATGCGCAATCTTTACAATAAAAATGCGCAATCTTTACAATAAAAATGCGCAATCTTTACAATAAAAATGCGCAATCTTTACAATAAAAATGCGCAATCTTTACAATGAAAATGCACAATCTTTACAATAAAAATGCGCAATCTTTACAATAAAAATGCGCAATCTTTAGAATAAAAATGCGCAATCTTTACAATAAAAATGCACAATCTTTACAATAAAAATGCACAATCTTTACAATAAAAATGCGCAATCTTTACAATAAAAATGCGCAATCTTTACAATAAAAACACGCAATCTTTACAATAAAAACACGAAATCTTAACAATAAAAATGCACAATCTTTACAATAAAAATGCGCAATCTTTAGAATAAAAATGTGCAATCTTTAGAATAAAAATGTGCAATCTTTAAAATAAAAATGCGCAATCTTTAGAATAGAAATGCGCAATCTTTAGAATAAAAATGCACAATCTTTAGAATAAAAATGCGCAATCTTTAGAATAAAAATGCGCAATCTTTAGAATAAAAATGCGCAATCTCAATAAAATGAGAAAGGGTTGTGTGTACCTGTTTATGAATACGTCATGGTCGCATGTTGTGGTCTGTGGGGAAAAAGAATTCCTGTCAAATTTCTTTCCAACCTTTTCTGTTCTTTCAATATATGCCCCCATTGGCTACCCTAACCATGTACTGTTGAAAGCATCTGTCTCCCTTATGGTCAGCTTTTGGGATCCAACATGGTGCCATCTTGAATGGCAGTTTTTCAAACAAATTGCTCTGGCCTGCAGTCCACCATCTCTGCATTTCTAGACATCGTGTCTCAAACTTGTATCTCAACAAAGCAATCTTTCCCCTAAATCAGGTCACAAGTTGATGCCCTCACCTATCCTGTCCAACATCTCGTACCCGGTACAATGATTCATGCGGTGAGACAATCGCCAGAAAGCAAGTTGCCTTTTCCTCCTGGAAAGCAAACTCCGCTGGTGGGAACATGCAGTATCTTTGCAAAGCCCATAAACAATGTTTCCATATTCAGACTTTCCAGAATTCAGCATCAGGCCTACTTGAGATCTGAACCCACAGGTCTAGCTTGGTGGCAGTTGGTCAGGTGTATCTCATGAACATGCTACTCTATTGTTCCTTCACATTCAAAGGATGACGTCAACATGGAAACTCCTGACGCTAAAGATTTCTGATCAAACTATCCTTGCAGAAAAGACCAACACCCCCAAAGTCCTCTCTTTTGGTATCTATCGTTCACCTCTCCACTCACTGAATATAGGGTATTATGTGTAGATCAGTGACACAAAATCTCAATTTCATCCATTTTAAATTCAGGCTGGAACACACAAAATGTGTAAAAAGTCAAGGGGTACGAATACTTTCTGAAGGCACTGTATGTATGTATGTATGTATGTATTTCTGTATGTACGTATGTATTTATGTATGTACGTATGTATGCATGTACGTATGTATACATGCATGTATGTATGTATGTATTTATGTGTGTATGTTATGTGTATGGATGTATGTGAGGATGTACGTATGTATGTATGTATGTATGTGTGTATGTATGTATCCTGTCTGTGTTGGGAATATATAAACTATTATTAACACTTTTTAAGTACTTGTCAAAATGATGAAACAGGTATGTATGCATGTACGTATGTACGTATTTATGTATGTATGTTATGTGTATGGATGTATGTAAGGATGTACGTATGTATGTGTGTATGTATGTATGTATGTATGTATGTATGTATGTATGTGTGTGTGTGTATGTATGTATGTGTGTGTGTATGTATGTATGTATGTATGTATGTATTTATGTATTTATGTATGTATGTTATGTGTATGGATGTATGTAAGGATGTACGTATGTATGTGTGTATGTATGTATGTATGTATGTATGTATGTATGTATGTGTGTGTGTGTATGTATGTATGTGTGTGTGTATGTATGTATGTATGTATGTATGTATGTATGTATTTATGTATGTATGTTATGTGTATGGATGTATGTAAGGATGTACGTATGTATGTATGTATGTGTGTATGTATGCACATATGCATGTATGTATGCATGTACGTATGTATGCATGCATGTATGTATACTTGCATGTATGTATGTATGTATTTATGTATGTATGTTATGTGTATGGATGTATGTAAGGATGTACATATGTATGTATGTATGTATGTGTGTATGTATGTATCCTGTCTGTGTTGGGAATATATAAATTATTATTAACACTTTTTAAGTACTTGTCAAAATGTTGTTGATGAAGACCTCAAGATCCAAATAATTAATTATTAAATCAGAGAAAGTTCAAAAATCTGGCCAGGTCGGATAGAAAGGGGATTAATGGCTGTTTTACATTCATGATAAGCATCTACCCTTGTACAAAACACAGTGTGTATTTGTCCATCCTTCCCTTCAACCTTCAAAAGGAATATTTGATTGAGTTGGGTTTTAAAGGCCAATCTTTTATCACGAATGTGTGTTTACTACGGTCTATTTTTGAGGATAGAAACACTCGAAAAACATTTTCCATAAAACACTAATCACGTCTCCAGTATTGGAATTGTAGACAGTGCCTTCAAATCGAGCATCAAGATAGGTGTACAGCAACAACAACATGCATTTTAAGGCCATTTTCCCTGCCAGAGCGGGGGTTAGCCTTGCGGTCCCCATGACAATCTTCTCCATTTTGCCCTATTTTCTGCATCTCTCCTTGTTAACCCCCTTGCCCGCATTTCTTCTTCCACCATCTTCAGCCAAGTCTTTCTCGGTCTTCCCCGTCCTCTACTTCCTTCTACATTCATTTCCATCACTCTTCTCAACCTGTCACTTTCATCCTTCCTCAACACATGATCAAACCATCTCAACCTGTTCCTCTTCACAGCATCAATCACAGGCTCTATTCCCATCATCTTTCGCAATTCATCATTTGTCTTCCTCTCTCTCAACGATACTCCGCACATCCACCGAACCATTCGCATTTCCACTCTTTCCAGCCTTCGTTGCTGCTCTACGTTCATTACCCATGTCTCGCTCCCATAAATCATAACAATTCTCACACATGCAGCATACACCTTTCCCTTCAGCTTCAACTACACTCCCCTCCTCATCAGCACGCCACTCAGCTCCCGAAACTTCTTCCATGCACATCTCACTCTTGCAACCGTTGCCGAGTCTGATCCACCTTTTCCATTCAGCATGTCTCCGAGGTAGCAAAATGTTTTCACACCTTCCAGCTTCACGCCGTCTCCAAGATCCAACTCAACATTTCCTCCATCTGCAGCTCCTTCTGTGCACACATTACATTTGAATGTAGCTGCCATACTGGTTAATGACCCTCTCAGACCACTACATTTTTGATGAACCCACTCAGCGCACATTGTACATTGAATGGAGTTCACTCCGACACCCTTCCTGCACACAGCACACGGCCACTTCCCAGTTCTTTCCACCTCACCACATGCTTTACCACTTGCCATCACCTTCGTCTTTCCTATATTCACCTTCAGACCTTTTGTCTCCATACATTCCTTCCACTTGTTCATCTTTTCCTTCAGTCCATCCATACTTCCCGCAATCAACACCAGATCATCTGCATACAACAACTCCCACGGTAAACCCTCCTTTACGTTCTGAGCCAGCACCTCCATCACAGCTACAAATAGTAGTGGACTTAGTACCGACCCCTGATGCACTCCCACCTTCACCTCAAACTCACCACTGTTCCCGTCCTTCGTCCTTACAGCTGTGCGCGCTCTTTTGTACATTGCCATCACTGCTCTGATCAACCATTCCTCCACTCCTAACTTCCTCAATGCCCATGTCAATACTTTGCGTGGAACCCTGTCGAATGCTTTCTCCAGATCAACAAACCCAAGAAACAACTTCTTCCTCTTCTCCATGTACTTCTCCTGCAACTGCCTCACAATAAAGAGTGTGTCTGTCATACCTCTTCCTGGCATAAATCCAAACTGCATTTCATCGATCTTCACTTTCTTCCTTAACCTCCTCACCAACACCCTTTCCAATACCTTCATTCCATGCTCCAATAACTTTATCGCTCGGTACGAGCCACACTCCAGAGGGTCACCTTTCCCCTTGTATAGAGGGACGAGGGTACTCAGTTCCCAATCCACTGGAATGCGGCCTTCTTTCACCACCAGATTACAGATCTCTGTCATTCTCTTCACACCCAAACTTCCTGCTGCCTTCAACATATCTCCCACAACTCCCGTCGGCCCTCCTGCTTTTCTACTCTTCATTGCTTTTATCGCTTCCTCAACTTCCTTCTCAGTTATCTTCTCTGCCGGTCCTAAAACTGGGTTACTCTCTATGTTGCAATCCCATTCATTCTCTGTATTCAACAACATTTCCATATATCTATTCCATCTTCCTTTAATTCCATCTGGGTCCACAACGATTTGTCCCACTTCATCCTTCAAGCAACTCACCCCCATCACATCACATCTCTCTTTCGCTATCTGCTTTGCAATCCTGAATACCGCTCTCTGACCCTCTTCCGAATCCAAGCGTTCTCCGAACATTTTCCTACATGCCTCCTGCGCCTTTGCTACCTCTTTCTTTGCAGCCTTCTTGGCTGCCTTATAACTTTCATGCTCTGCTTTTTCTGCTCCCGTACCCTTCGCCTTCTGCCACTCCTTGAACTTCTTCCTCTTCTCGTCAATCCTCTTTCCAACTTCCTCATCCCACCACCATGTTTCCGAGTGCCTTGGTGCTCCTTTTGTCCATCCACATACCTCACCAACGGCTCCCAACAGACTATCTTTCATTGACATCCAACCACGTTCAAGCTCAACCACATCATCCTCTACCCTACTCAGCCTCTCTTTTAATGCCTCCCTTACTGTCACCTCTTTCAACCTCCACACCTTCATTCTCGTTTGGTACTTCACCCGCCGAGCTCTCCTCGCACCTTTCACCCTTATGTCGCAGACAACCAAGTGGTGCTGTGAAACAGCCTCCTCCCCCGGGATCACCTTTGTGTCCCGGAGGTGCCCCCATCTCGCCCACGCACCAGCAGGTAGTCAACGGTTGTCGTCGACCCAACTGACGTGTATGTAACACGCTTATTATCCTCTTTCTGGAACTGAGTATTACAAATCAACAAATCAGCTCCATCAGCAAACTCCAAAATCCTTTCACCTTCTCCATTTCTCACACCATATCCGTAACCCCCATGAACTCCCTCAAAACCGTCCATACTCCTTCCCACATGTCCATTTAGGTCTCCTACCACAACAACTTCCTCATCTTTCACATTTTCCATCAGCTTCTCTATCGCACACCAGAACTTGTCCTTCTCTTCATCGCTCCGACCAATCTGCGGAGCATATCCCGAGATGACGTTCACCAAGAGCTTAACAATCATCATTTTCACCATCATCAACCTATCACTCACTCTAGTCACACTCACCACACTGTCTACAAACTCCTCATAAAACAGGACACCAACACCATTCACGCCCTCCCGGCACCCTTGGCACACAAACTTGTATTTCTGTCCCTGCCTACCCTTCACCATTCTCACACCACTTCCCTTCCATCTCGTCTCTTCCACACAGCATATGTCCACTCTTCTTCTGATCAATACTTCCACCACTTCTCCTGATCTCCCTGTCATTGTCCCTACATTCCATGTCCCAAACCTCAGAAACCGATCTCCACTTTGGGCTGTACCCTGCCCATATGTAGTTGTAATTGTCATGGTTCTCTTTTTGAGGCAATGTTTTTATGGCCGGATGCCCTTCCTGACGCCAACCCTCTTAGTCGCCTCTTACGACATGCAGGGATACGGTGTACCTATTCTAACCAGGGTACACACCGGGAAGTGTGCAGAAGCGTTTAAAAAAAAAAACCAATACAAGGCGCAGGGAGGTGAAATTCACTGCACGTGATGTGCAATGCACACAGAGTAAAACGAGTGTTCATTTATGTCTGTAGGATGTCGAATAAATAAAGAAGATATAAGCACACCTGACACTAGGCCGAGGCTTCAGACTGTGGCATGCTCACGTGGCTGCACCATCGAAACGGAATCCTCCCAGAAGATAAAGAAAATGGGGCCACATTTGTACATGTCATGTTTTAAAATAACGACTCTTGCTACGAAGCATCATATCTCCCACTCTTCTTGAATATATCATTGCCATTTCACACAAGTAAGAAGTACCTCAGGGTACCTGTAAATGTTCCATATACAGTAGGCGCAACCCGTCATTTTTGACTGGCTTTTATACGAGTTGTTTTACAAGGGTGACAAAACATCCCACACTTCCTATGAATGTAGGGACACCAAGGGCTTAATGGCTCAAAAAAAAGGAAGAAGACGATATTACCCTGTAATTAAAAGGTATCCATATAATAAAGGTAACATTTTGCTGGATACAGTAAAGTATAATATTTTATCTTCCTGTGTTTCATCAGCGGTAGGCACATAACATCGTCTCAGTGTAGTTGTGTAAAGTACAATCTCGGCCTTTAATTCGAGGTCAAATGGAGACATTTTGTCCAACCTGGAGGTGTCCATAAATGGCCCTCGACATATATATTTAATCATCACTCATTAAAATGCAGAAGCACAACTATAATGCTAATTGTAAAATTATATTTTCATCCTTCCGAGGTCGGCTAATTGAGTACCAGTTCACTGGTAATTCCTTGTTTGTCGTAAAAGGCGACAAAAAGGGTTGGCGGCAGGAAGGGCATCCGGCCGTAAAACATTGCTTCAAAAAGGGGACCCCAAAAAACAACAACAACCACGGTCCCCGAAAAAGGCCAATCCCCGCTTTGCGGGGAAAAATGGCCTCTAAAGGTGTTTTTTTTTCTTCTTTTTTTCTAAATATACAAAATACGTTAATTACATCTCAAGCACGATGGCATATAAAAATTGGAATATATAATGGTAGTGTGACATGTAACATCAAAATTGGATTCCAAAAATACATGCACATCTATAAAAGCAAGCTATCTAGCATGAAGGCCGTGTTATGATACACGACATCCAAATCCCTATTTTATCCAACACGGCCTCATTCCACGTCCTCATTCCACGTAAAAAGACATCTGTACTCTATTGCACGTTAACAATAGATGAGTGAGTATCCCCACCATCCCTACTCCTTCAACCATGATGATAACTTTAAAATCTGAATCCAACACTTACACATACATCCAGCAGCTACCGAGATAGAAGAGTTGGCAAGATGGTCAAAAACATAGATGTTGTTGGCATGATGGTCAAAAACATAGATGTTGTTGGCATGATGGTCAAAAACATAGATGTCGTTGGGAAGATGGTCAAAAACATGGATGTTGTTGGCATGATGGTCAAAAACATAGATGTTGTTGGCAAGATGGTCAAAAACATAGATGTCGTTGGGCAAGATGGTCAAAAACATAGATGTTGTTGGCATGATTGTCAAAAACATGGATGTTGTTGGCAAGATGGTCAAAAACATAGATGTCGTTGGCAAGATGGTCAAAAACATAGATGTCGTTGGGCAAGATGGTCAAAAACATAGATGTTGTTGGCATGATGGTCAAAAACATGGATGTTATTGGCAAGATGGTCAAAAACATAGATGTCGTTGGCAAGATGGTGAAAAACATAGATGTCGTTGGCAAGATGGTCAAAAACATGGATGTTGTTGGCATGATGGTCAAAAACATAGATGTCACTGGCAAGATGGTCAAAAACATAGATGTCGTTGGCAATATGGTCAAAAACATATGTCGTTGGACAAGATGGTCAAAAACGTAGATGTCGTTGGCGAGATGGTTAAAAACATAGATGTCATTGGCAAGATGGTCAAAACCATAGATGTCATTGGCAAGATGGTCAAAAACATAATGTCGTTGGGCAAGATGGTCAAAAACATAGATGTCGTTGGAAAGATGGTCAAAAACATAGATGTCATTGGCAAGATGGTCAAAAACATAGATGTCGTTGGCAGGATGGTCAAAAACATAGATGTTGCTGGGAAAGATGGTCAAAAACATAGATGACATTGGCAAGATGGTCAGAAATATAGATGTTGTTGGCAAGATGATCAAAAACATAGTTGTCATTGGCAAGATGGTCAAAAACATAGATGTCGTTGGCAAGATGGTCAAAAACATAGATGTCGTTGGGCAAGATGGTCAAAAACATACATGTTGTTGGCATGATGGTCAAAAACATGGATGTTGTTGGCAAGATGGTCAAAAACATAGATGTCGTTGGCAAGATGGTCAAAAACATAGATGTCGTTGGGCAAGATGGTCAAAAACATAGATGTTGTTGGCATGATGGTCAAAAACATGGATGTTGTTGGCAAGATGGTCAAAAACATAGATGTCATTGGCAAGATGGTGAAAAACATAGATGTCGTTGGCAAGATGGTCAAAAACATAGATGTCACTGGCAAGATGGTCAAAAACATAGATGTCGTTGGCAATATGGTCAAAAACATATGTCGTTGGACAAGATGGTCAAAAACGTAGATGTCGTTTGGCGAGATGGTTAAAAACATAGATGTCATTGGCAAGATGGTCAAAACCATAGATGTCGTTGGCAAGATGGTCAAAAACATAGATGTCATTGGCAAGATGGTCAAAAACATAGATGGCGTTGGCAAGATGGTCAAAAACATAGATGTCATTGGCAAGATGGTCAAAAACAAATATGTCGTTAGCAAGATGGTCAAAAACGTAGATTACATTGGCAAGATGGTCAAAAACATAGATGTTGTTGGGCAAGATGGTCAAAACTTTAATATGGATGTCGTCTTGGACAGATAAATCATCAGCACAGTGTGCAGCTCCATAGCTTGAGGGTATTGATTACCATTAATGCCATAACGACAAGTTCCCTCAAAAACATCAATCTACAAAGGTGGTTCAATGTTGATGTGAATTTTTTTTTTTTTTTTTGTAGAACATATGAAAATAAGTTAATTGCTGACGTTTCATGTAATAATATTATCTATACCCTGAGAAAGTCAAAGAAGAAGGGTCAGCAGCGCTAAAGATCAACAGTTTCTGGGTAAAAACAAGATGGCTGCAAACAAGATGGCTGCCTTACTGCAGAAGAGGTGTATCATTAAATTCCAGGCAGCCATTGGTAAACATAATTAATAGTGTTTTAAGTTGTATTCATAAGGGGATAAATAATAAAATGAGGAGGAAGTGGTAACTGTTATGTTTGGAATTCACATGTTATAATTCACATTTAATTTATGTTTGGAATTCACACGTTATAATTTGTATGTTGGGGAAACGGCAGTGACGTCATGGGAAATGGAAGTGACGGTTGGTTTGAGAGTGTGGGAGGAGCTGAGTGAGAAAAAGGATTTTGAGACCTAATGGGCATGCTGTGCTGGGTTGAAAATTTCTGATTAAACCGTTGATGTTACAAGCAAGTATGTGTGGTGTGATTGCTGGATAGAACATTTGGCGACGAGGATGGCTGATATTATTTCGTTACCTCCACCTGCACCGTTCCTGCCGGTCCCAGGCGAGCCCAGAGTACCATGGTGGTGATGAGGCCTCTCGGTGCTACGGTTTGACTGTGAGAAAATAATGTACAAACGAACACACAAACACTTGAAAACATGTATATAGATGGAGCGGCATGGAGATATTGGTAGATTTGGATGTAGCTTGCATATGGATGGGTGATGGTATCTAGTGTTGATGTAGCGCAGGAATGATGAGCCGAATAGTCTCCTCCTCGGTCAAAGTTCCTTGTATATGCTTGTACAAGGAAAGCATCAAACGAGCTAAAATTTGACAGTGTAAACTGTTTAAGTTGGTAATGAACACTTTCAGGTAGTTGTGTATTTAAATTCTGCAACAAGGTTAAAAATGGCCGTCAAATGGTGAGCAATTTCAAGTATTCTCACATGCAACCAACTGCGGTCACTCTATCAAACCCGAAACATGCCAAGCAGCTAATTTTGGAGGATAATTGGATGCAAACATTGGAACATTGGAAGTGCAGAAACAACAAGATGGTATTCATAGAATACTTACCCTGCGCAGTCAACTTGTTGTGAGCCAACTCTTCTGTTTTTGAACCTTTTTTTTGGTTTGATCCAATATGGCTGCCAGACCACATGAGTGATGACATCATAAATTTATATTCTCCAATATAATTGTTGCATAGATCACGCTCAATACATTTCAAACTCATCAGACTAAGCATTGTCCGTGTCGAATTATGACGTCATAATTATGGCACCAATGACATCATCGTTAACAAAACCTATTCCCCATATGGAGTTCTTTACAATGAGCCATGTTTCAATTTTTTCCATGCAGCGGTTTTGGAGATATAGAGGTGCAACATTTTTCGGTTTTGCCAAGATGGCACGTGCACCACATGACCTATGACGTCATGATTATCATTAAAATATTCTAAAGGAGGAGGCGCTCCGATGGTGAAAATTTTGTGTCCATCAGTTGCTGAATTTTTTTAAATAATGAATGGATGGACAAGTGTTGTATTTGTCGAATTATGACATTGTGGCGGACACGAAAGCCCACTGGCGTGGTGACATCATTCCGCGCACCAAGTGGGCGGCGGCCACGCCCAAGGGGTAGGCGTGGCCTCAGGATATACACCGGGCGCGCAGCCCGGAGCGCGCCAGTGCTACAGTGACCTCTTTGGAATAAAGAACTATAAACTCGCCGCGTTGTCCGCTTCCTCCTTGGTAGCAAGTCACGCGCGTAGTACCGCGTGCTTCAACATCATCATTAACATATATTATTCCCCATGGGGAGTAGTTGACAATGAGCCAGGTCTCAATTTTTTCCATGGAGTGGTTTCAGAGATAGAGGTGCGAAGTTTTTTCCAAGATGGCGCCTGTACCACGTGAGCTATGACGTCATAATAATCATTAAAATATTCTACAGGAGGAGGCGCTCTTATGGTGAAAATTTCATGTCAAACGGACCAACGGTTGCCGAGAAAATGAATTTTTAAAATGCAGAAACGTACGACACACGACACGTACGGCACACGTACGTAACTGAATGCTTAACCCCGCTTTTGGCTTCGCGAGCGCAGGGTAATAACTCATTCTCACTTACACTGAAACAAGGTTAGTGCAAGGCAGGTACCAAAATGCCATAGCATTTGATCGAAATGAAAATTGTGTGGCCACTGCAAGTTTCTGGAACACGACAGAGGGAAGGAGATTATTTCTTGAAGAGGATTGAGAAATCTATTTGCAACCTGGGTCCACCATTTCCCACCAGAATGAATGCGAGCCAGCAGGAAGCAAAGACATTTTTGGCCCACACAAGGAAAATAATTCAAGGTTCAGCCATCAGCCGGAAAGCCCACACGGCAAGTGTCTCGGGAACCTGAAGGTTTAACTTGTGTGAAAACTATCAATTGATGCACACACTACTGGAGTGATTTGTTACACTAGAAAATGTTACAACCATTACGCAAACGACAGCCAGGTATGCTGCGTCATGGCTCTCCCTCACATGGTAAGATGTTACTAATTACTACTTCAGTAGAAACATGTTAGGGAGTGCTAAATCATCCAGCACACAGTCCAGACATGTCACCCAGTTGTGATTTTCATCTCTTTCAACCACTTAACGAACATATGGGTGGCATTAACTTTACGCATGTTGAAGATGTCAAGGCATGGCTGCGTACTTATCTCAAAGATTCCTACGCATATGACATCCAGGCGCAACTGTGTTGGATGGGACAAGTAGGTATGTGTAGCAGGGGAACACTTTGAAGAACTGGAATGGCATTCGGTAGAGCACATACCTCTGCCAGGCTGAACCGTTTACGTTTTGTATCCCCCTGATCGGCCAGATTTGGATCCGGAACTGAACGAAAAACTAATCAGCTTGTTCTTGTCACCTACCCAACTCATCCACCAAGTTTGGTCATAACCTGTCCATAACTTTTTGAAATATCATGTTACATACATATCGTTTTTGGACACGTCTCTCTATGGTGAAGAATTACTTAGATATTTTTAAAATTATAGCATCCGGATCCTGATCTGGATCTTCACCAAAATCTTATCAATTCATCCTGATCACACACACAACCTGTCTACCAAGTTTCATCCGAATCCGTCCCTAACCTTTTGAGATATCCTGCTCACAGACAGACAGAGACGGAGAGAGGGGTGAAAACATAACCTTCGTTCACCTTGGGTGACATGACGTTTCATCAAATTCCCTGTACAATCTTAGATTTCTGATAAAAATAAAAAATGTACATAAATTCCTGTCGTTTATAAACAAAAATCGAGGTCATATTTGAACTACTCCTGTAAAAAGAAAAAAAAGAAGAAAAAAAAACCTGATAATCCAGGTAATCAAGTAAAGAGAGATTTTAAGCTGTGAGATCACAATGACAACAATGCACAGGGAAAGACAATTCAGCCCATCACACCTGTGACAAACTGCTCTCCCGCACTCTGGATACTCAAGCAGAATTCTCTGACAAGGTAGAATTGGGGTTGGGGGTTAGGGGAGGGGTTAAAGAAAACAAGGAAAATAAGGAAAAAATTCCCTTACTCTCATAAATTTTTTGTTGGCACGAGCAGGAAAAGTTTTCCCTATGCATTTTCCTTTGCTCCCAAATAACTTTTCAATACCCCATGCACCGTCGGCCATCCGTCAAGAATTGTCAGATGACGGTTTTCCCCAGTTGTGTCAATCGCTTGATTTATGATATCCGTGTCATGTTGGCAGAGTCAACAAGGCAATGTGCTGAAAATCCAACAAAGGGTCTTTTTGCACAGGTGCAAACTATTATTCATCAAGTTGAGGTATATTCGAAGGGACTCGGTGATGTCGCATTTCTGGTCAATAGGCCAGAAATCAATGGTTTAAATTCTGAGTGCCAGTTACACTGTATGAGATTAGGCCGGAAAAAATATGTTGCTGGTCTCTAGTCAGACCAAAGTTCCATAATTGATGCGGCGATGCGGTTTTTTTTCTTTCTTTTTTTTTGAAAAGCATGGATTGCACATATAAAGGCGTTGTTTTTTGTGTCCTCATGCCTTGCGGTCCTCCTCATCTGCCGTGGCGCCGTCCACAGAGAAATTAAAGACTGCCAATGGGACTGGTAGGCCTTTTTGTACATAATGAACACAAGCTTAAGTTATTTTAAAATGTATTTATTCTGAAAATCATTAAGTTCTTCAAGCATATTATAGACTGCCATTTCGTTCTCGAGATCACCTCGCCGTACCGTCAAACATTCCAATGCGTTGATCGCGTCAACACTGCACATGCGCAAGTGGTCTAACAGGCCGATCGTCTCCCACAATCTCTTCTCCCAGTCCACCAGATTATCACAGACACTTACAACTTCATGACAACCTCCACACATGTTTCCTCCTATCATGTATTATAATAGTGTTGAGTGTTATTATGTAATATAGCTTAGGAGAGAAGTAACCAAGCTTGGCATATAGCAAGCTCTCATTCACATTCATCAGAATCTTCAAAATTTTGGAATAACAACAACTCAAAGTAAACTACAGTATACATGAGCAGCTAATATGAAGTGTTGTTGTAGCTAATCCATCACATTTACCAATCAAATAATTGACAACTCTGTCAGGTGTTCCTCATCATGAACATCAGGTATTTATCTCCACATATCCGTAAAGCAGAAAACCCACTTTTTGTGCTATAGAATACAGATATATCAGGATTACCTGTTCGCTTAAAACAAAATGGCTGATCTTTCAGTGGAAGATCATCATAGAATTGTGTTTCTGTATAAAGAAGGAAAAACATTGAGTGAAATAGTTCGCATCACTTGATGGTCAAGGTGTGGTACCCGAAGCACAATCAAGTGGTACAGAGAACATAATCTGTATTTGAAAAACCTAAGACGAGAACACCACAAAGCTGTTTAAGAAGGATGAACAAGACTTGACGATAATATCCTTCAGGAATTGAAAGAAGACAAAGGTTGAATTGACAACAGATCTGGTAGAAGGCTCAGGGATATATTTTACGCTGTCCATCCATCAACAGTACAAGCGTCACTTTTAAAATCAGGACCTAAAGGATGTGTTACAGTAACACACAGACAGCCTCTGTTATGAAAGGAAACAAGAATAAAAGGCTAAATATACACAAAAACGTAGAAATTGGACTATGGTCCCAGGTGCTTTGGACAGACGAGTCAAGGTTTCAGTTATTTGGATCTAATCAACGACAGTATGTGGGACAAAAACAAACTTATAAAGAGCCTTGCTTGAAGCCAACGACTAAGCATTGAGGAGGTTCGATTCAAGTTTTGGGATGCTTATTCTCAAGTGGTGTTGGGAAATTGATGGTATATTGATTGGAGGAAGGTACAAATATATTTTAATCCACCGTGCCATCCCCAGTCGTGCAAGCGCCATCTTACAACATAATGACCCCAAACACTCAGCTGGAGTCATTAAAACATTTATAAAAGAACGAGGAAGCTGGAGTCCTTCAATGTATGGAATGGACACTTCAAATCCCCCAAATCCCCCCCACCCCCCATTCCCATTCCTTCTCCCCCCAAGCCCTCTCCCTCCTATAGATCTCCCGATGTCCCTGCTCTCCATCTTGTCTCCCGCTCCCTTTATCATATATTTTATGTGACAGTTTGTCTTTTTGTGATCAATGTTAGCTCTTACACGAGCCTCGATCTTGTATACAAAAAAAACAAAATAAAGGTGTGGAACACCATTCCAAAAGAGTTTATAGCAAACTTTTTGAAGTATCCCTGGAAGAATTCCAATGGTTTCAAAGAAAAAGGATGCACATTCACTCTATTAGATTATATCAATGTACTGTATATTGTATAGAAATTTGATTTTTAAAATAAGATTTCCTTTAGTGTACACAAAGCTTTAGTTTCCTTTTGCCTCAGAATAGAAAAATGCAAAATGTCGAAGACTTTACACCTCAGGGTAAATGAGGTATCTACATGCATAGAAAGTCATACCTTTTATACCCCATGAAGCCTATCTTACACTAACCCAAACATCGTACGTGCAAGTTAGTGTTGTCCACGTGCGGCACATTTGTTAACTCGTCTCACATCAAACAAAGCTGACACAAATGTAAAGATGCCCTTATGGGTCATACTCCATTTCTAACTCACCTGGAACATAGTTCAGGTGAGCTTATGGAATGGCATGTCGTCCGTCCGTCCGTAAGTTACACTTGCAACCCCTTCTCCAAAACTGCTGATGGGATTGTGACCAAATAGCTAAAGTGATATTTGGTGTGGTAGAACTCAAGTTTGTTCATGGCATCCTCCTTTTCCACCTATAAGTAGATCATCATAAGGTTTAAAGATCCCAAAAGTACTTGCATTTCGATCTAATTTGGCTGCCATTTTGGATTATAGGAAAACCTTTTTTAAAATCTTCGCCCAAACCGCTTAACCAATCAATGCGAAACTTTAAATTTGTGATCAACTACCCAATGGAAATACAGTTCGTTAACATTGATGTCTTGAGTCACGTGGTATTGGCAGCCACATTGGATCAAAAGAAAACCTTTTAAAAAAAACTCAGAAACCGCTTAACCTATCAATGCAAAACTTTACATATGTGATAGACTACATGCAGAAAATAAAATTTGATAACAATGACATCATTGGTCACATTGTTTGGCAGCCATATTGGATCAAAGGAAAACCTTTTAAATTAACCTTCTCTGAAACTGCATAAGCGATCATGCAAAACTTAAAATATATTATCGACTGCCTACGGGAACGTTTGATTAAAAGAAGCTGATCCGATACACCATGGAGCCACCAGTGATATCATCTATAATATAAAAGGAGCTCAGTCTTGGTGCGCCTGCATGCATGCGTGCTTCCATCCATCCATCCATCTATCAATAATTGTCTGACAGGGGATTTATACGCCATACGTATGCTCACCATCATTTTATCAATCAGATGCTAGGCAATCTGCAAACAGTATGATATAGTTGAGAAAGGTGAGAATAGATGGGTCGGTTTAAATTTACGTTAAAACAAAAACGATCCCTCCTTCATATTCTTCTTCACTCATAATAATGGAGAGTCTCATTCAATCCCGTTTCTTATATCGATTAGATTCAGAAAACTCTTGCTATATTCAATACTCTTTTTTCAACATTTGCATATCATTCATATACCAGTAATATATCGCCCTATCAAACAGTATTTCTCATGATACACCACCTTTAAAGGATCACAAAGCAGGTCGCTCTACTTGCAACACAGATGAAAAAAGGATTCGAACAAAGAAACAGCTGATATTTCAATAATTTATTCACACAGTTTTCAAAAGGGTGAAAGTTAATTTTTATTTATTTTATCAGAAAACATGTTGGTCAAAACACAATACCAATACGTAAGCAAAAATGGCAGAATTTCCCTCTCCCCCTCTGCACTGTATTCTCCATACATGAGGGGTGGCGGACTGATGCGACATGGTACTTCAAGGAGGGGAGGATGCACGTGACCTCAAAAATTCCTCTGACGTGCATAGGTAAATCTATCTCTATCTAAAAGATTGATATTCCCGTCACAAAGCGACGGATCTTATATTCTAGTAATCCAAAAAATGGCCAATATCTCGAAAAATATGAATTATAAGACCTTGCAGTTGCACCTTGTCAAATAGGGATAATTTTGAAAAAACAGGAAGTGGCATCATCACGCCGGAAGTTGGCAATATATCCAATGAAAGCTCTTGACAGGAAGGAGTTGTACTACTGTGAACATCATGTCAATACTACCGGACTTACAATGCGTATTCTATATCCAGCTCTTCTTTTTACCCTGATCCGTCCATCAGTCAACTTTGTGCCAACCAGCCAGATGAGCTAGAGGACCATTATTCCTCTATTTTTGGTTGTCTTTCTGTCTGTTCCCTTATAATCTTGCCTACAGTATATCGAGAACGGAACATTGTAGGGCCACCAAACTTGTGGAGTGTCATATGGGGTGGGGATTTGGTAGGAGGTTGGAGGGGATGGAGTGGAGAGGTCTTTGTAACAGCTTACATGATCTCAACCAAATTTAGCACACAACAGGAGTGAGATTGGGGAGTAGAAATTTTTATGGGGGAGAGTGTGGAGGAAGGCGAAGGGAGAAGGGGTTCTCCATGATCAGGGTCCGGTTATTCACGTCAACCCTATGTGCGGCAGTGCTACCAAACGTGGCTTGGCATAATGGGTGGGGGATGGAGGGGTATTTATGGTGAAAAAAATGAAGTTATTGGCTTTTATAGACAGAGATTGAAGTGGAGGGCATAGATTAGGGGAAGAGTAATCCATTTAACTGCTTTAATTGATCGTGACGAATTTTTTCAAGGAGAGTGTAGGCCACATGGAGAGCAGAATATGGGGGACCGGTGGAGGTTTCTTGGGGGAGAAAATGGGTGGAAGTTAGTTGTGTTTGTTATCTTGAGAACAGTGGGGCATGGATCACATCCCCCCTTCCACCAGGTGCTTGGCACTTGACCCTTCCCTTTCTTTCTGTCTTCTCTTTTCTGGTTTACTCCCTTGCTTATTGTGTCCAACTGTGGCCCCACTGTAAGCCTGTTTGCCACTACTTTGTGAACCCTCTTGCATCGTGGTGCCGTGCACCTAGTTATTTCAGAGCTATTAAGCACTGTGTATCAGAGAGAAAGAGCTGCTCGTCTATTAAGTACGTATTACAACGTATGTCTACGAAAAACGTACTGCAACGTGAATACATCTGTTAAGTACGTATTACAACATTTGCAAATCTTTTAAGAATGTGGTAAAATGTAGTTATTGTCGTGAAGGCACTCTTGCTGCATATATATGTCAACTGTAGACCCCTAAATATGGCTGCATCAGTTGAGTCAGTTATTTAGCTTCAGCAAAGATTGTACTCCACTCCAGATTTGCCTTCTATACCCAACTTGTATGGTCAGTTTACTGACAGGTAAACATGGTCAGTCTCGTATATATGGAAAAAGTATGTTTGCCATTTCAGACCGATTCAAACATTTTGGTATAACCAATTCAAGATTTTAAGGCATAATGTCATCATGAAGTTCTCACATGGAAATGTCCACACATGTTGCAGGAAATGTTTTTCAATTGAAAAATAAGAGTGGGTAAAACATGGGTTTCGCCATTAAGGCCGAGAAAAATATATTTCCGGTCTCTGGTCAGCGCGCGCATCGATTTTGACCCTGCGCGTCAACAATTTTTTTTTTTTTCAAATTATCGACGTTCTCGCACGGTTCTCCCCTACAAAACTACGTTTAGTTTGTTCAAATCCAACCAGCCGTTCCAAAGATATGAGTAGTTGTGTGTGCCGTGACGTCATGAATCCAATCGGCTGGATATTAATATTGTCATTTCTTGAAACGAAGACGTTCTTTGTCGGGTTCGTGTGAAGCAACCAGAAGGCCTAGAGAGCTGCGGGTGGTCTCGTTAGTTAGGCCTGGATCCTATCTCGTTTGTCATGAAGTTGTAAGTGTCTGTGATAATCTGGTGGACTGGGAGAAGAGATCGTGGGAGACCATCGGCCGGTTAGACCACTTGCGCATGCGCAGTGTTGACGCGATCGACGCATTGGAATGTTTGACGGTACGGCGAGGCGATCTCGAGAACGAAATGGCAGTCTATAATATGCTTGAAGAACTTAATGATTTTCAGAATAAATACATTTTAAAATAACTAAAGCTTGTGTTCATTATTTACAAAAAGGCCGACCAGTCCCATTGGCTGTCTTTAATTTCTCTCTGGCCGGCGCCACGGCAGATGAGGAGGACCGCAAGGCATGAGGACACAAAAAACACCTTTATATGTGCAATCCATGCTTTAAAAAAAAAAAAAAAAAAAAAAACCGCATCGCCGCATCAATTCTGGAACTTTGGTCTGACCAGAGACCAGCAATATATTTTTTTCGGCCTAATACTGACGTAGTAATATATGTAGCAATCGAGATACAGCATTATCAGGTGGTGGGCAGGAGGCATGGAGAGTGACTTGACAAGTTGCTTTGGAAAATTCTACAACATTGTGCCCTGCAGTGTTAACAATTGATGCACACAAAACGGAAATGGTAGATTTTAGTCAAAAAAAAAATAGAAATAGCACCAGATGACAAAGAAACAATCTCGAGGTCAAGATGTTGTCCACAAAAGCTATGAATCAGAGGCAACTAGTTACGAAAGGTAGGTTGAAAGTAGGTCGAACAAAGGTAGTTTGCTAAACCTTTCGTCCTTATAGACAGAGTCGGCCAAAAAGACCAACTATCGAGGAATAAAAGGGCACTGTGGACATAATGATTAAATAGATACCGTGTACTGTAGAGTACTTATCTTTCGTGTGGATCTAATGTTGGTGCTTTTTAGTCTCACTTCGGAGGGGATGCAAGACGATTGCAATGCCCCTCTGTCTGTCTATGTCCGCATCGATATAATTTCACTTTAAAATGGTTTTCTCTGCAATCACTTGTCTGATCGATGCGAAACTTTAAGCATAGGTGGGACTTCCCATGGAGAATATTTGTATTGCTGTGACATCATCCATCACATGGTATGGCAGGCACATTGGATTAAAGGGAAAAATTTTAACACCATTTTCTCTGAAACCACTCAATGAAAAAAATTGAAACTTGGCATGTCACAAACTCCCAATGTGGTATATAGGGTGATAATGATGACCTCATCGGTGAAGTGGTGTTCCAGCCATAATTGGTTGAATTGAAATCCTTGTCGAAAAAATTGAAACTTCACACACGAATAATTAAACTTATGACGTTCATAACCCATGCCAAGAAACAATGTGACATAACAGGATGATACAGGCATATGGGTCATAACAGGAATGGTCCTTAATAGTAGGGTGTTCAGTTAATGATGGTATTTTTGTTTAGAATGAACATGCAAGGCGAGACTGCGTGATCTACAAGTTCCGTGCTATTTGCTGTCAATGAATTTCGGCAAAAGTTGTCCAGAGAATAAATATTCCTTTGTTCTATTCATGGAAACCAAGCCACTATACATGTTTAGGGTGCGAAAGTTACATTAAACAAATGTAAAACAAGAACGGCACTCGGTAGAGTGCATACCTGTCAGGCTGACCAGTTCACATTTTGTATCCCACTGATGGTCTGGGGGATCCAGATGCGGCCTTCAACAAAAATCGACTTGTTCTTGTCACCTAACCAGTCATCCAGCAAGTTTTGTCATAATCCATCCACAACATTTTTAAATGTCGTGTTATAGATCGTTTTTGGCCCTATCTCTCAATGGTGAAGAATCACTTTTTAAAAAATTCTCAGATCCGCATCCAGATCTGGATTTTCACCAAAATCAAGTCATTTTGTCCGTGCCACACACCCAACCTGTCCAACAAAGTTTTTTCCAAATCTGTCAACAACTTTTTGAGATATCCCACTCACAGACAGACAAACACACAGACAGACAAACAGACAGGGGGTGAAAAGGTAACTTCCATCCACCTTCGGTGACAGAAGTCACAAAAAGCGTGAAAGATAATTCCCATGAACAATATGTACTTTACAGTACATCGAAATATATACCTAAAGATAACCGAGAGGAATCTTAAACCTTGAAGCAGTGCCGGCCAAAAATGAAATGAAAAGAAAACCACAAGATGATATTGTACATGTTTAAAATAAACATAAATAGGGATAATATGGGGAACCACTTAAGATAAATATTTAACAAATAAAAGGCAGTTAGGACAGATTTACAAAAGGGAGGTCATGTTCCACAAAGTTATTGCAGGTTATGAGGCAGTTTCTGTTAGCGTTGATTAGGGAAGTGCAGTGGATGTAGTACTGCATATCTAGATTTTCAGAAGGCATTTGATAAGGTACCACATATAGGAAAGAGGTTGTTAAGTACGGTTATGGCTTACAGAATGGCTGGTAGTGTAGCTGACTGCAACAAACACTGGCTGTGAGGACAGAAAGCAGATGGAGCAATATTGGAGAAGAAGATGTGGTAAAACAAAAAAAAGAGACAGAGACCACCGACCTGCCTGCGAGATGAAAGCAACAAACTTTGTGCTGCAGTCTCATCATGGGAGATTCCAAAAATTTTGAGCTTTAGATTTCACAGAATCCAGGAGAGACAGATGTGATGCTGGGGTACCAGCCTAGAGTGGAGAGCACTACTCCACTGAGTTACCACCAAAATCCTTCTTGACTGCAACTCTGATTTTCCAAGGAAAGATTTGAATCAATGAAGGATGCCCAGTCTATGGCTGGTTGTGGAGCCAGCTTTGCTATGTGGTCGGCACAGGAAAGGTCATGGCAGATGATGAGGCCTAGAAGTTCAAGAGACTGAATGAGAAAATAGGTGGGTTCATTTGACCATTCATGCAGAGTGAAAGGGTGATGCTGAGATTCTTCAGAATTGAAGGAGATGTTCATCTTTGGAAAAAAAGTGTTGGAAAAAATACGGTTTCTGTCACCATGCAGAAATAAATTATCCAGAACTTGTCCAGTCAAAGTTTTGCTTCCATCACGACAATGCTCCACCATGTTGGGCTGCTCATGTACAAAAAAAAATTACCCCGTGCGCACGAAGCGAAAAGCGGGTTTAAACAATTGGTTCACTTTGTCCGTCTGTCTGTGTACAGATGTCAGATTGTGATGGAGGAAAAACTTGGTTTGAATTGAATGTTATATTTTGTAAATGAATCAGAACACAAACCTGCAGTTTAGCAGTACTTTGGTTCTGAATTTGGCAAATTGGACAGAACCTCATCCTGATCGCACATGCACACGTCCTAATGACTACCATCATATTCTTGGCTGAAGCCGGCACACAATTTCTTTGGTGGAGGTGCGCCTGATTGCCTCCATTGTGCTGACTGTCTTTAGATTTTTGGACTGAAGAAGGACATCCAGGTTTCGTCTATCGTCATAATGGCATTCATAACTATCCGCCACTTCCTGCATTCCTGATCACCATGTTTTGAGACATGGAGAATTGTGTGGATTTTTGGTCGTCTTTGAGCATTTGCGGCACCAAGCATACAGAAACTTTTGACACTTTGTAACGAGTGTGCAAAACAATTTATACAGAACCATTTGATACGTCGAAGGCCATGGTGATTTCTTCTTCCATTATTCTGTGATTGCCCAACCAGGTGTATTGGACAGAGCGTCAACTATGAGTCTGGGAGGTTGGCGGGTACGAACCACAGACGAGCAATAACAAAGACTAAAACTGGTACGTGTTGCTTCATTGCTTGACGCTCGGCATTTGAAAAGGATAGATCATGGACAAACAACCAAAGGTTCAGGCTTGATGGATGAGGAAGGGAGGGGGAGAATGGCCTCCTCCTGAGTTCAAGTTCCTTTGAAAAGAAGTCATATTTATTTACTATCCAAACAAGAATGCTGTTCAGTGAATGGCTTGTCTAGGGTAGTGGTATGAGGCTCAGCTTTTGTTCTTTCATGTCCCCCTTTAAATCCCTGCACCCAATTGTGAACGTTTTTCATGACCATGGTTGACTCTACGCACACTGGATGAATGTTCACTGGATGAATGACTCTACGCTGGCGATGAATGTTCACAGGCGTTTGCCCACTGAGATACAAAAATTTGATGACGACGTGTTCCTCATTCAAGATTAAAGCAGCCATTTTCCAATGTACAATTATACACCGCAAGTACAAAGCCGCTATTTTATAATGACACACCAAGTGATGTAAACTGCTGCATGCTGCTACATGCCAAATGATGCAGGAAACACATATGCGCAATTGTTGTTCAGTTGACATTCAGAGATTTGGGATTGATGAAAAGGGAGACCATCATATTTGAATAGACCATGTACATATCCTGATTCCCAACAACTGAATTGTAAAGGGAGTCAAGGTCCGGGAGTGAGGGAGGGTTGCGAGAGGAGGGATTGCAGCATATCCAGAGGTATGTTCGTGCAACTCTTCTTACAAGACTGATTGGCATTTCCATAAATATCAGGTCGCATCGATTACAAAGTAGGATTGAGCAGACAATTTATGGTGATGGTGTGTTTATTTTTGGGCATGCCGACAAGCTGAAATTGGGCATGCCAACAGACATCAAAGCCAGTACACCGGGAAAAATCCCAGAACTGTCGGAAAGCATCGTAAATGAAAATTTACGTTTAAAAAAACCTCAATAGATATCTAGCATTTGAAAATTGTAATTTCTATAACTGCAAACTTTGTAATAAAAATCTCAATGAAAATTTACGTAAAAACAGTAAACGCGTCTGCAAAATAAAAAGTAAAAAAATAAATCTAAACTGATATTTAGCAGCAGGTCAGTGATGCTTGCCGACAATCATAAATCTTCTATTTATCATGTACCTACGTACGAAGCACAGCTTGCTATTGCTTACACAAGATGTACAGTCATGTGAAAAAGTAAGTACACCCCATGTAAAGTTTTGACTTTTTCAACATATTTCAACATACAGCTATTTGATCTTCATTTCAACAATATTGATAGATAAAGGTGATATAATATAACAAATATCATGAAACATTTACATTTTGTAGTCCATTGTATAATTTAAATAAATATAAATGAAAATTTCACATGTGGAAAAAGTAAGTACACCCCTACATTTATCACTACTTCAAATACCTAAAATTAGAATCAGGTGCACCAGCTCAGGTGCAAATGATTAGAACATTGTCAGAGAGGATCTTGGAGGAACCTGTCTTATCAGACATTTAGACCTTAGACCTTAAACCTCAGACATTTAGTTTGGTTTGCTCTTTGTTGTTGAAGTGTGCGGCATCACCATGCCTAGATCAAAATAGCTCTCTGAGGCCTTCAGAAAGAAGGTTATAGATGCCTACGAGTCTGGGAAGGGATTTAAAAAGATCTCGAAACAATTTGAAATAAATCATTCGACTGTCCGGAAGATCATCTACAAGTGGAGAAGATTCCAAACAACTGCCAACTTGTTCAGGCCAGGCCGCCCCAGCAAGTTCAGCCTGAGAGCAGACCGCAATATGCTGAAATAAGTCTCTAAGAACCCCAGAATGTCATCACAGGACCGACAGGTAGCTCTTGCCACTGTTGATGTCAAAGTGCACGAGTCTACCATAAGAAAGAGGCTGCACAAATTTGATCTACATGGGAGGTGTGCCAGGAGGCAACCTTTGCTGTCCAGAAAGAACATCAGGGCAAGACTAAAGTTTGCCAATGAACACCTCGGCAAAGACCAGCACTTCTGGAACAATGTGCTCTGGACAGATGAGTCAAAGGTAGAGCTATTTGGCCACAGTACCAGAAGACATGTTTGTTGAAAACAAAGACAGCATTTGACCACAAGAACCTGATACCAACTGTAAAGCATGGTGGTGGAAATATTATAGTTTGGGGCAGCTTTGCTGCATCAGGGCCTGGGCAGCTCACCATCATAGAATCCACTATGCATTCTTCATTGTACCAGAGGGTGCTTGAGGATAATGTGAGGCCATCTGTCGGAAAGTTGAAGCTCAACCGAAGGTGGACCTTGCAACATGACAATGACCCTAAACATACCAGTAAATCCACCAAGGAGTGGCTGAAAAGAAAGAAATGGAGGGTTCTGGAATGGCCAAGTCGAAGCCCGGATCTAAATCCCATCGAGATGTTGTGGGGGGATTTGAAACGAGCTGTGCATGCAAGAAACCCCTCAAACATCGCACAGCTGAAAGAATTCTGCATGGAGGAGTGGGCAAAAATTTCTCCCAGTCGATGTCAGAGACGGGTAGACAGTTATAAGAAACGCCTACTTGAGGTTGTTTCTGCCAAAGGGGGCAATACCACCTATTAGAGCCAAGGGTGTACTTACTTTTTCCACATGCGAAATTTGCATTCATGTTTATTTAAATTATACAATGGACTACAAAATGTAAATGTTTCATGATATTTGTTGTGTTATATCACCTTTATCTATCAATATTGTTGAAATGAAGATCAAATAGCTGTATGTTGAAATATGTTGAAAAAGTCAAAACTTTACATGGGATGTACTTACTTTTTCACGTGACTGTAAGTGTACCCCACCAGTGTGTATATATATGGATGGATGTAATATGTAGACACAAGTACACGGCTTTTATTGAGATTTTCCTCTCTATAATTAGCCATCTCTCTATTTACCTCTGCCACCGAAGGTGGATGGAGGTTATGTTTTCACCCCTGTCTGTCTGTTTATGTTTGTGAACAGGATATCTCAAAAAGTTGTGGACTGATTCAAACAAAATTTGATGGAGAGGTTGGGTGTATGGCAAGGACGAAATGATTCGATTTTGGTGAAGATCGGGATGCGGATCTGAGAAATTTTCAAGTAATTCCTCACCATTGAAAGATAGGGCAAAAAAGGATAAGTTATATAGGACGATATCTCAAAAGGCTGTGGATGGATTCGGATGAACCTTGTGGACAGGTTGGGTCCACAAGGAATTACTTGAAACAGGTTGGGAACAAGAAGAATTGATTAAATTTTGGTGAATATTCAAATCTGGATCCGGATCAGATAATTTTTAAATTTTTATAGTGATTCTTCACCATTGAGTGACAGGGCCAAAAACGATATGTAGCAAGATATTTCAAAAAGTAATGGACCACTTATGGCCAAACTTGGTGGATGCGTTGGGTAAGTGACAAGAAGCCGATAAAATTTTCGTTCAGGTCCTGATCCAGATCTGACCCATCAGTGGGATACAAAACATAAACTGTTCAGCCTGGCGGAGGTTTGCTCTCTACCGAGTGCTGTTCTAGTCTTATATGTAATTAGTCTTTCATACATGATACGTACTTGTTAAACACTTTCCCTATTCTCGTTTTTTAAACCTGTATTTTGAAAGAGTGCCAAGATAAAGATGCAATACAAGTGCAATCAGCCTAATGGCTATTATTATTCTACTTTCATTTTCCTATCACTGCAAGTGTTCTGGTTAAAATGGAACTGCCAAATTCCATTGCAGAACCTTCCTCAACTGTAGTTAATTAAGGAGAAACCCAAATTATGCCAATTCAATACCCAAAAATGTTTCCATCAATGTGCTAAAAGGCTATAGGCTGGTGGTGGTGAAACAGAAGCACAAAGAGTCGAGCCACACCTCGAGGTCTTACCTCCATAACGGCACAGCCAAAGATATAGACTTCCGTGGACTGCAAGGGCTGAGCGGGGCCTCGTCCCTCTGCAATAGGCAGGGCAGAGATGCGGAGGGGGGAAGTCGGTGAGGTACACTGTCGATTGGGGATTCGGAAAGAGGCCACGGAACAGTGGCTGAATCCACCTGCACAATCCTGAGCAGAAGCGACGGCCTCAGTGAAACGCGGTGCCAATGTGATGTAGGCCTTTGAAACCGGATTTGACAGTAATGCGAATAAATCGGTGCTTGCTGAGAACAACTGAAATCCAATTGCCTCCAACATATCCTCACAAAGCCAAAAACATATTTCAAAGGGAAGGAAATGAGTATCCTGTGTTATCGGCTTGACTCTGTATTCTTACTTCTACACAGTAAACTGCAACTGCTGGGACTAGCTTCAAAGCAATGCCAAGTGTCTGTGCCACCGTCAAAGGGATTCACGAAATTAAATAAGTTCTCAAAATTTTAGAAACCAAAATCCAAAACACGCTATCCCATTACGGTTTATGCAAACAAAAGAGCACAATGCTTCTCACAAAATGGCGTTACAGTTGTGTTTATGTACGTACGTCGAAATACCCAATTGAATTTTGTGTGAAACACTGAAATGGGAGAAAATCGGCCCCTTCCGGCCCCTCACAACATGAGCTGGATTTTAAAAAGGCAAGATAGGGCCATGGTGCTGGATTTGTACGTTTTTCAGGTGTATCAATGAATTGGTGTTGTGTTTCAAAGTTAAAGACCACATTCATCGAGTCAAACCTATTTACCGATACAGGTTGCCCAGCAGGTTTTGAAACTGACGAAAGAGACCGGGCGATAACGTTTAACTCGGATGCATGCAATGAATGCAATTTCTATCACATGCTGGTGGCAATGGTTGCCTTGGATTATAGTGCAGGAAATGCAACCAAGATAACGAGCGGCCACAGCAACCGCACACAAACTTTGAGCATTGCTGGTTCGTCGGTTTTGCGCTCTAAAAGCAAATTTAGGGATTTGTAATCAAAACACAGATATGGAGCCAACTTTAGGTCACAACAACCGCCTACTGCGTACCTGCCCAGCACCAGCGTAATTTCCAATATAAAGCCATAAACTAGAAACGCAGTTGGTGTAAACAAAGCAAACGAAAACTTACTCAATTCTAAGCTTCGGGACGGTGAGGTTAACACGTTTCTTCTTCATGCTAGCCGCTTCACCATCCCTGCCTCGGATTGCGAATGTGGTTCATTTGGGCGGAGTTGCCACCGGAGGGTGGGCATTTTGGCCGAGCAAGGCGGGGATCAGGAGGACCGGTGGGCTTTGGATGGCTAAGTTTCAGGGCACGGCCGGAGAGGAAAGCTGGCACTGTACGACGAACTTCCACGGGCTCATTGTGTTTCACACCAAAAAGAGACCGAGTCCCCATTTTAAGTATTGGATCCCCACGATCAAACATAAAACGATACCAAATATTATGTATCGGTTAATAATGTAAATGATGCTCGGTTCACAGTAGCTGGCGAGTTTGATCGCCTATTATAACAGCACGGATACCCTTGAACTTGACTGGAGACTTTCACCTTGGGTTACGCACCGCTGTGCCAGTTCAAAATCCGCAGCTCTGTAAAAGTCAAAGGCTTGCCATGAACTAATGTTGCCTGCAATGTGATGTGGCTGTTGGCTATTTTGGGTCCGGCCTCTGCACCATCAATTGCCAAGATCTTGATGGCGTCATATGCATTGTCCTCAGTGACCCAGCCCTGCTTCTCTGAGTTTTATGTCAACATTTTTGGGGGAAACATCAGCGGCAGAACGACTGCGTCGTTTAAAACTGTACCCAAACGCATGACACATGATTACTGTACCCAAACACTCTGTATCAGGCTGGGCTGGCCACTAAATGAATTGAGAGCAACTCTACAATTTCATGGTTTTTGACATTTTTGAAAAATGTTTTCATTGTGCTGAAAAGCAATTGTAAAACAAGCGTTTCGTGCACACACACATCCAATTCCATAGTAGGCTTTACAGTTCTACACTTTTTTTAATGACACGATCACAGAAAGATAAGCCGATGCAGGTTTTATTTATTACTTGCAAAATCGAAGATTTTTCAAGTATATTGGTCGGTTGCGTTTGTGGTTCTGTCTGTCTGTCTGTTTGTCACCGGCCTACAAGTTACAATTCTAAACCGATCATCACAAAACTTCACCAAGTTGTTTAGGTCGTCCCAATTGAGAAGCCTATTGATTTTGAGGTCAAAGGTCATCTGGAGGTCAAATTTCTAAAATCGCCATTTTAAATCCGATTGACTTGAAAATTGAATAACATTTTTATATTCAGTCAATAAATTGGGAAATGAACTATTTTTGAAGTCAAGAGGTCAAAGGTCAACTCAAGGTCAAATTTTAAAAGTCATCAATTTTCATCTAAAAAGCCGTCAATTCTCAACCGATTGACTTGAAAATTGAACAGCATTTGCATATCGAGTCACTAAATTGGGAAACATACTATTTTTGAGGTCAATAGGTCAAAGGTCAACTCAAAGTCAAACTTCCAAAATCATCACCTTTCATCTGAAAAAACCGTCAATTCTCATCCGATCGACTTGAAAATTGAACAGCATTTGCATATTGCCTCACGGAATTAGGAAACCAACTATTTTTGAGGTCAAAAGGTCAAAGGTCAACTGAAGGTCAAAGTTCCAAAATCACAAATTTTCATCTGAAAACCCATCAATTTTCATCCGATTGACTTGAAAATAGAACAGCATTTGTGTATTGCCTCACTGAATTGGGAAACCAACTATTCATGAGGTCAAAAGGCAAAGGTCAACTCAAGGTCAAACTTCTAAAATCATCATTTATCATCTGAAAAATCGTCACTTTTCATCCTGTTGACCCGAGCTTTGATCAAGATCGTAAATTTTAATCTTCATGAAATGGCCAATTTGCTGTATCAATGGAAAACTTTTGGGGGGAGGGGGGGATGTTGCAAGTATCGTGCTCTGCATGACGTCTTCTTGTTTCTTATTGTTAGCAACAACTCTTAAAACAAGAGTCTTTAGTTTTACCCACAACATGAGGAACCTCTCCCATAACACTGGAACAAAAGGCTCAACGATAATCTTAAAGTAGTTCAATATATATATTATCAAAAGTATTGGGGCAATTAAAGATACAGTATTTAACCCATGCACGTAGTGCAAAGAGGGGTTAAGCAATTATTGGTTCCCTCTGTCTATCTACAGATGTCAGTCACTACTCCACTTCAATTGAATTATATTCTTTGAACACTTTAGAACACAAATTGCAACATGAATCGGAACACAAACCTGCAGTTTAGCAATACTTTGGCTCTAAATTTGGCAAATTGTACCGAGTCTCGTTCCAAGCACGCATGCACACTCACGGTATCGCAATTGCTTCAGTCTGTCTGGCAGTCAAACAAAATTGGAAATCATTCCAAACAGGAAAGTTGTTGCTTTTAGAGATGTCGGTGGAAAAAGGCACAAACGACAGGTAAAGAACTAATGCAATGTGTTAAGGAGGTGTAAAAGGCAGGGCATCAACGGCGGTAAACCTCCGAATAAATGGCTGGTTTTCTTTTTGTTATCTACAGCCTGTAAAACTTCTATTTTGTTCCAATTGAATTATATACTTCAACACGACAGAACACAAAATATTTTTCTCAAAGATCGTTCCAACATCGTCGGTTTCTCTGAGAGGAGCTGGTAGAGTTGAGTTGAAAAGACCCTTCTCATGTCCTTTTTCTCAAGACTGTGCAGGGTAAGGTGTTCTATGGACTCTCAAGTAAGGATTAGAATTTCACAACCCCACATTTGATTTGCCTCAACCCTACATTTGATTTGCATCAACCCTACATTTGAGTCGTTAAAGCCTGGTGTTGGCTTAGCGGTTAGGGTGCCGGCTTGGGATCCTAGGATCCTGGGTTCAAATCCCGGTGATCGCTGAATTAACGCCAGGGGGGTTGACTCAGCCTGTCATCCTTCCGAGGTCGGCAAATTGAGTACCAGCTTGCTGGTAATTCCCTGTGTGTCGCAAGAGGCGACCAACATGGTGGGCGGCAGGAAGGGCATCCGGCCATAAAACATTGCTTCAAAAAGGGGACCACAGTGCCCAAAACAGGCCAACCCCTGCTCTGCGGGGAAAAATGGCCTCCAAAGGTGGTTCTAGATTTGAGTCATTGCAAACACTCTGTACCAAATGGTGGGAGATATCAGGCTGGGCTGGCCACTGCAGGTTTTCAAAGTTGCTCTTGAACCAATTCCGAAGAGGAATAGTAATATATCTATAGGAAATAGAGGAAAGGTAAAGGTTTGTTGTCAGGCCGATAGACGTAAAGAGCCTCATAGTAGTATTACATTGTCCCCAGTAGTGCAGAATTGTTGCAGAGAAGGAAAAGAAACAACCAGGCAAATGCCAATTACAATGGTTAATTTCAACTTTGGTTGTGCTGATCTCCATATTTTTGATAATAATCCATCATGTCAAGATCATCAGAACCCAGTGCAGATCACTTTAGAAGAGAAATTGAGTGAAAGGCACATACAATAAGCAGCAACCGGCTACAGGCAACGTGTCACGATGTCAGCAACAACACCGGTACAGTCTGATCCTTCCTGGTTTCCATTACTGTTCCCAAGCTCACTCCTGACCACCGGACAGCAAGGCGCATGTGCTGAGGGATATCCCATTTGGTGTCATTGGTCCACCCCTCCACAGTCCTCCTCCCACCTATCTCTGGCTAGTCTCTTCACCCAGAAGGGTAGCCCTATCCCTTTTTGGTCATCACCATCTCAGTAAAACTGAGTAGTTGGGGAAGGGGGGGGGGGGGGGAGAGGGAGGGAGGGAGTAGCAGGCAGGGTGGGGTGGACAAATTCCTAACCATTTTAATCACGAGCTATTTACAACGCCAGATTCCACGTCTCTCTTCATTGGAATTAAAAATTATGTCAATCGTGCGAAAGTGTGTGACCTACCTACGATTGAGTGTTAAGCCTGACTGCAAGTTCAAGCGACAATCGTCTCTAGATGTTCCTCGTCTCCATCACATTCTCAGGGTGTTGGCCTCACATCCTCCGTCAGCGACAACTGCAAGCATTCGCACCTTTCGTACATATGAAAAAGCATGGAGTTGCTGTCCATCGGGAGCGACACTCCAAAGAAGCAGTTCCGCACAAGCAAGATCATAATCTGTGATCAACCCAAACACATATCCGGTGCCTCTGCACAAGGACTAACTTTGGCTATGTGTTTACCATAAATAACTACACAAGGCAAAATGTACAATTATCAGTGGCACTCTGGTGTAACCAATATGAGGTCAGCGTGAGAAAACGATCAGATCTTGTAGTATGTGAGGGCAAGGTTCTGTTTATCAGAAGCTTCCTTCCTGACAGATTGTAAGTATTCCACATGACTCCTGATTTGAGCTTTGGAAATGGGGGATGGCTCTAAAGGGGCCAGGAGGTAGGTCACTTGTCTCAGAGGAAACCTTATAGTACAAACTAGACATTACGTACTAAATAATAATAATAATAATAATAATAATAATAATAATAATAATAATAATAATAATAAAAATAAAGGAGTCTGATATAGCCCCATCAAGCAGAGTAAACGACCCTCATGGCGCTTTACATTATCATGCGAACGCACACACACCGCACACACACACACACACAAACATACACACACACAGACACACCTTCACTCTTGCCCTATTCCTCTCCCTCCCCATTCAAAACCCACAGATGTGTACTCCCCCTCCTCCTCCCCTCCCTCCCCCGCACATGTACACAGACATACTCTCGATCTCTGTCCCACCTCAAACCAAAGGGAAAACAGGACTTAGACTTTGAAAGACTTGTGAAACAGATAGGTTTGGAGGGAGGTTTAAATGCAGGAAGAGTCAACATGTCGAACAGAGGAAGGCAAGTCATTCCAGAGCAGAGGTGCAGCAAAGGAAAAGGATTTCTCGCCAAACGACTTGGTGCTGGTGCGCGGCGGCTCTAAGGTCATAGAGTCGTCGCTTGAACGAAGCCGTCGCCGAGGTTCATAGAGAGTGAGCAAATCGGAGAGATAGTGAGGTCCCGCTCCACACAATGATTTATAACAATAATTTACGAAATAATTTATAACTTATAATAATTTATAACTAAAAGAGAGAACACAGGTTTCTCGGAGTCCAGATAAGACCACTCCGTGGTCTAAAACTTATACACCCGAGCCTTGCCTTGTTAGACAGCTGCACACACGTGAGTGGTGCTCCCATTATTTAATCTATACCATAAGAGATCTGTGTGTGTGTGTGTGTGTTTGTGTATGTGTGAGTGTGTGTGTGTGTGTGTGTGTGTGTGTGTGTGTGTGTGTGTGTGTGTGTGCGTGTGTGTGTGTGTGTGGCTGTGTGTTTCTGTGTGTGTATGTGTGTGTGTGTGTGTCTGTTTCTGTGTGCATGAGTGTGTATGTGTGTGTGTTTGTCTGTGTGTGTGTGTGTGTGTGTGTGTGTTTATATGTGTGTGTGTGTTAGTGTGTGTCTGTGTGTGTGTGTGTGTGTGAGTATCTGTGTGTGTGTCTCTGTGTGTGTTTCTGTGTGTGTGTGTCTATGTTTGTGTGTGTCTTTGTTTATGTGTGTGTGTGTGTGTGTGTCTGCATCTGTGTGTCTGTGTGTGTGTTTCTGTGTTTGTGTGTGTCTCTGTGTGTGTGTCTGTGTGTGTGTGTCTATGTTTGTGTGTGTCTTTGTTTGTTTATGTGTATGTGTGTGTTTCTTTGTTTGTTTATGTGTGTGTGTGTGTGTGTGTGTGTGTGTGTGTGTGTGTGTGTGTGTGTGTGTGTGTGTTTCTGTGTTTGTTTGTTTATATGTGTGTGTGTGTGTTTCTGTGTTTGTGTCTGTGTGAGTGTGTGTATGTTTGTTTATGTGTGTGTGTGTGTGTCTTTGTTTGTTTATGTGTGTGTGTGTGTGTGTGTGTGTGTGTGTGTGTGTGTGTGTGTGTGTTTCTGTGTTTGTGTCTGTGTGAGTGTGGGTGTGGGTGTGTGTGTCTGTGTGTGTGTGCCATTTTTCTCACAAGATGGCTGAACGGATCTACGTCAAACTTTCAGGGGTTTGTCAGTGAGTGCCAGGGAATGTTTTATACCAAAAAAATACTTTTTTTTGAAATATTTGAGAAAAACGAAGATTTTGGGGTGATTAAAAAAAAAGTCGCTCTGTCGTGCCTAGCTAGCCCTTTTTAATTCCTGACAGTTATATGCAAGTGCACATACGCATAAATGAATACAAAACAATTACCAGACATTTGAACACAAATAATTAAACAATTCATATTCAATCAAACAATTCTGGAAGCGGTCAAAGTAGGTGGTAAGTCTTCTTCGACTTGTTCTTCTTCTTCTTCCTGAACTTCATCAAACTTAACTCAGAAACATGATCTATGGCATATTCAGCAGCATATATTCAACAAAACAACAACATGCATTTTAAGGCCATTTTCCCTGCTAGAGCAGGGGTTAGCCTTACGGGCCCCGTGACAATCTTCTCCATTTTGCCCTATTTTCTGCATCTCCCCTTGTTAACCCCCTTGCCCGCATTTCTTCTTCCACCATCTTTAGCCAAGTCTTTTTCGGTCTTCCCCATCCTTACTTCCTTCTATATTCATTTCCATCATTCTTCTCAACCAGTCACTTTCATCCTTCCTCAACACATGACCAAACCATCTCAACCTGTTCCTCTTCACAGCATCAATCACAGGCTCTATTCCCATCATCTTTTGCAATTCATCATTTGTCTTCCTCTCTCTCAACGATACTCCGCACATCCACCGAACCATTCGCATTTCCATCCTTTCCAGCCTTTGTTGCTGCTCTACGTTCATTCCCCATGTCTCACTCCCATAAATCATAACACTTCTCACACATGCAGCATACGCCTTTCCCTTCAGCTTCAACGACACTCCCCTCCTCGTCAGCACGCCACTCAGTTCCCGAAACTTCTTCCATGCACATCTCACTCCTGCAACCGTTGCCGAGTCTGATCCACCTTCTCCATTCGGCATGTCTCCTAGGTAACAAAATGTTTTCACACCTTCCAGCTTCATGCCGTCTCCAAGATCCAGCTCAAAATTTCCTCCATCTGCAGCTGCCTCTGTGCACACCTTACACTTGAATGTAGCTGCCACACTGGTTAATGACCCTCTCAGACCACTACATTTTTGATGAACCCACTCTGCGCACATTGTACATTGAATGGAGTTCACTCCGACACCCTTCCTGCACACAGCACACGGCCACTTCGCAGTTCTTTCCACCTCACCACATGCTTTACCACTTGCCATCACCTTCGTTTTTCCGATATTCACCTTCAGACCTTTTGTCTCCATACATTCCTTCCACATGTTCATCTTCTCCTTCAGTCCATCCATACTTTCCACAATCAACACCAGATCATCTGCATACAACAACTCCCACGGTAAACCCTCCTTTACATTCCGAGCCAGCACCTCCATCACAGCTACAAATAGTAGTGGACTTGGTACCGACCCCTGATGCACTCCCACCTTCACCTCAAACTCACCACTGTTCCCGTCCTTCGTCCTTACAGCTGTGCACGCTCTTTCGTGCATTGCCATCACTCCTCTGATCAACCATTCCTCCACTCCTAACTTCCTCAATGCCCATGTCACTACTTCATGTGGAACCCTATCGAATGCTTTCTCCAGATCAACAAACCCAATAAACCACTTCCTCCTCTTTTCCATGTACTTCTCCTGAAACTGCCTTGCAATAAAAAGCGCATCTGTCGTTCCTCTTCCTGGAATAAATCCAAACTGCATTTCGTCGATCTTAACATTCTTCCTTATCCTCCTCTCCAACATCCTTTCCAATACCTTCATTCCATGCTCCAATAACTTTATTGCTCGATACGAATCCCCCACCCACCCCCCCTGGCAACACCGGGTACTTCGGCTAGTACTCATATATATTACAATTGTATCACCATTTGAAAATCCATGAAACACCATCAAGTGTAGCAGGCAACACATGCTTTTTGCAAATTTGCATAGGTCGAATGTGTTTGTGTCTTGTTGCGGCAAAATTTGCCTCCATGTGGCTTGTACTTGAACAGTTGTGCGAGTTGCGCCTAATTGGCTAGAGTGGTGCATTTGGTGGACCATTTACCTACGAGAGCATGCGTGCAGCCCATGGGTCGGCAGCCAAGTGGGCAAGTCCCATTTTCATGCAATTCAAGGATCCGTTTAACAACCGCTTCCTCGTGTTAGGAGGTTGGTTGGATGTTTGTTAGTTTCAAATATTCTGATTCGCTGATGTACCATACTCTGTTAAAGAGTGTCGGTGCTGCTGAAGCAATTTCTTGGCAAGGGTTATATTGGGCGGCTTGCCATTACCTTCACAGCAGTAATTGGGGCAAGGATTTTGAATTTGTTTGGGTTGTCTGAAATAGCTCGCCCACTCTTTGTGAAGGACATGGTGGGATTTTTAACGTCCACCAAACAATTCTGGTAGATGGGACAACCAGTTTAACGTCCATCTGAGGGAGGGACAGCACACACATTGATGAAACACCAGGATGGTAGCTTATAACTGGGTCAAGATTCAAAGCCAGGCTGGACAGCTTAGAGAAGAGTGTGCATACGTCTCGGCCAATCCTGCCAGCCCATTTGCAACATACAAAAGGCATCAAATCAACCTTTTTCAATTCGCATGTTATTCGATTTGGAAACTTCAGAAAAAACAGTCGGTGGTGTCATAAACTGTGGGCGAAGAATGTTAAAGGAGATGTGTTTATGCTCTCTGTAATTTATATGCAAGAGGAAGAAGGGGGAAGCAGGGGGTGAATAAATAAATAAAGAATAATAAAGAGAATGTGACAGGATGTGACAAGCGAAAGACTTGGAGGGTGTAGGAACACTGGAACAGGGAAATGCGAATTAAAAAGTCATAAAGTAATCCTATGAATGGAGATTATGCACCCATATACAGGCCTAGATTTCAACCAGACATGAGCACTAAGCGATTCCCAAACTTGCCATCCATCCAGCAGGGGCCACACTAAGAAGATCAAATGAAAATAAATTCGAAAGAATGAGCATGTGGTCGGATTAGCTGTCACCACGACTGGAATATGCAATCCGAGCACAAAAATAATCGGACAGCTCCATAACCGCAGATGGCGGGGAGAGTGCACCGGGTCCGGACAACAAAAGTCTTTGTGCAGATGGTAGGCTCGTGACTCGCTGTTGTGCAACTTAGAAAGAAAAATCATGCACGAGTGAACGGCAATAGATTCGAAATGTCTGTCAGTTAGTTCCAAAAAAAAATAATCAAATAAGACAAAAAAAATTCCCATCGATAAAGCCAATTTCATCACTTGACGTTTCACTTCCACCGGGATTGTGAGCACTCAAGCAGAGAAGATAACTGATGGGCAAGATTGATGAGCGAGTAAAGTGATTTCATAATTATACACGACGAGCGTTCATCCAAAGGAAACATAAAGTGGAATAAACATTGTATATAGATCGCCAAGGGGTGCGTGCTTTGGCGTGTGTTGAATAGCTAACAAACGCGTGCCGCATTGACCAACAGCAACCTCTTTTGGATAGAATTGGCACCAAAGCAAAAGGGAGGTGCAAGATTCAATAAACGTGGATATATTCAAACATTTCCATAATATTAATACAGATTGCTTTTCTTTTTTGTCCTGACATTGAGATATAGCCAAACGTTCGTTTATAATATGGGCTGGCAGGAGAGTCTCAAGGTATGTATGCACAGTCGCCCCTGAGCTGTTGAGCCTGGATTCAAATCCCAGGCCTAGCAATAAACTGTCATCCAAACCTTTCACATGCCGGGCCAAAAAAATATGCGCCAAAGCTCCCAAATCACTTCTTATACCTTCAAATCAAGGTTAGCCCTCCTAAAATCTAACAACCGTCGGCACAATCCGTAACTTCATATCTCAACAACAGAGTTGTGCTTACCACATTGTGGTTGCTTCTCCCCAGATGTTCTCCCACTTCCACCTCCTCCACCATATTGGGATCATTACTTCAAAAGAGGTATAACACTGCACTACCCTTCGTGGCGTTTTCAACCAACTGGGTTAAAGAGCAATCGTGTACAAGAGATAGAAAATCCTCATCCGCTTTGCCTTTGCCCTAATTCCTGGACACAATCTGCTCCTGTTAAATTACAATCCCCCATAATCAAAACTCTTCCCTTATTACATGTGCTTTAGAATTCTGCCCATATCCATCTTTCCTGCCCTTCCCTCACACGAGGAGCCCAATAAAAGTATCCTACAGCCAGACTGAACAGTTTATGTTTTGTATCCCATTGATAGGCCAGACCTTAACCAAAACACAATTGGTTTGTTCGTGTGACCTGCAGCTGCGGTTTGGGACGGGAAATCAAAAGGAAATTTAAAACTAAATGGAAATGGGAATTTGATGTGGAGCAGCCATGGAGGGAGTTGGTCCCCAGGCTGCGGAATGTGGACCAGGAGAGGTCACTGGGGATGGCCTTGGGCAAAAGTTGCACCCTTCAAAATTTGGGAATGCCAGCCAGCTGAGGGGCAGGGCTGGCGAGATTTGGATGTGGGGTCCAGCCATGGGCGTCGTAGTACGACCTGGGCTCCACGGGGGGTCTGGTAGAGTGTGGCGTCCCTTGTCCGTCGGGGCACCGCCCGAGCGGGTGGCTCGGGCTGGCAGGGTCACCGGACCCTGGTGGGGGTTAAGGTACCAAGGTGGTCCAGGGACCCAGGGTTGGTCCGGACCCAGGGGGTCCGAGGTGGTTTCTCAAGCCTGGGATGGCATATATTGAGGACCACTAGGGGGAGGTGCTGTGGGTCGCGCTTTGGTGGTGGCACTGCAGACGGCCAACATGGGCCTGATGTGGTGACCACCCGGGCATGCGGTGTGACACCCTCTCCCTGAGACTCTGGGACAGCCAACATGTGGTAACCTGCCATGCTGTGCAGATCTATGGATGCGGGTCGAACCGAATGGACAGGGATGGACATAGCCTACTGGACAACCATTAGAGCGTCTGTGGAACGTGATGGTGTGAGGGTGACCTTCCACAGATGGTCCGTTATGATTTATGGACTCTCGATTTGGGAAGAGAGCCATGGGAGTGTTGAATGGGAATTGGTAACGTGCCGAGCATATGGGCCATGCTCGGCTGGCATGTGTATGGAGAAGCACCCTTCTTTGGTGAAATTAGTGAATTGTGACAAACGTTTGGCATGGGTAATCTGTGGGTTAGATGCAAATTTAAGGGTGAAATTTGAAATGTCATGGTGGTCACTGACATCAGTGGCACCATTATTGATCCAGGTGTGCCAAACCATAGTGTTGGAGGCTGAGATAAAATTGATAGATTAGCAAGCCACAGCCTTCAACTAGTTGCGGGGGCGACTGCGTCAATATTTGGGACGCGGGGTCATGGGGATGGAGTCGGGGGGTCTGAGGGTCAACGTGGTGCTATGGGTGACCGAGGTGTGTGGACCATGTCTTCTGGGTGGGTCTCCTAGTGGAGCATGGCTGTCGACTGGACCTTGGCATGGTCAAGTGTGGGTGGGCACTGGGGGCTGCAGTTCTGTGGACTGGGGGACGAGGGTGGCGTAGGTGACGTGAGGGGAATGCCACGCACTGCGACCGTCTCCTCCAGGGCGGAGGTTGTGTGAGTGAGGTTTGTTGGCAGCAGGTGCTCACCACATTGGCCAGCTGGGGCTGGTGCAGCTGTGTTCCTCGCAGGAGGGCCGAAACATGGATGGTGGGTCGCACCCTTATGGACACTCATGGGCCATGTTGGCGTTTCGACTGCTCACCTTGTCCCGATGACCCTTGCACGGTAGAGGTGCGGAGCTGTCGTAGCCACATGTAGTTGTTTAGAACAGTTCAGCGTTGGATGCGGATCCACATACCTGCCAGTATAGTAGGGACAAAAGTGAAATTTGAAAAATTTGGTAGGCCCAAGGATAAATTTTGGGATTTTGAGGGTGGATGGCACTTTGGACCTGACCAACCGGAAATTACCTGCACATCAAGGGAGAGGTAAGGCCTTGATGTGTACTGTCCCAGGCTTCAGTACTTGCTATAGAAATTGGGGACATGTAATTTGGAGTTGGGGGCGGGTGAGAGTGATGACATGGTCGGTGAGGGGGGATGGAATGTGTGCCACAGAGTCTTGTGGGTGGCGTTTGTTTTTGTGTTGTGGTTAAGTGTTTCCATGTGGTCGTGAGTTTGGAAATTGAAATATGAGTTAGTGGTGATTATTGTGAAATGTGCTTTTTAAAATGCGATTTAAATGTGAATTGGGATTTCACAATGGCAGGCCATGGCAACTCTTTTGTACCATCTCTGAAACAGGGAACCATGATTGTCATGGGGCCCGCAAGGCTAACCCCCACTCTAGCGGGGAAAATGGCCTTAAAACGATCATTCATTCATTCATTCATTCTGGAACTGTGTTTGAGAATTGAATGGCAGCGGGGAAGGAAATGTGTTTTGGGGATTTTGTGGGTGGGGAAGGTGTGTGTGTGTCCACAGGTACAGATCAAGCTCTGAGGAGCGATGCCTGCGGCCCCCCTCTGCAGCAATTAACCCTGGCAGCCAGTGGTATCTGGAAATTGGAGCTCGTCGGTGGAAGGTCTGTTTGGGCGCCTTTGGGTAAGGGAGACTCCCGGCGACCCGTGTAGCTGCGCTGAAGTAAGAGGCCACGGAGTCTGGTGTGGCGAGACCCCCACCGGCGGGGTAACGACGGAAAGGACTGTTCGGCTGTCACGGGGCCAAGAGGTAAAGGGGGGTGGGGGGGGGGCAATGAACTTGTAAGTCAGTTGACTTGTTTTTTGGGACTGCGGGCACCACCGCCTGAAGCGCCCCCACCATCTCATCTTACTTGTGCGGTACCTCCCCGCTGCCTAGTTGAGAAATGAATGCACACACGAATATGACACCGATGCCATGGTCCTGCAGGGAGGTGAAATACGTGCTGATAAATTATGATTCGTGTTTAATGATTTTTGGAATGACAATGAGTGGTTAAGGGGTTGTGTTGAATGAATGTGGGCGAAATCCACCGAGCCATGTCACTCACCTGTAACACCAGGACAGGGCCCGCGGAAATTTAGGGGTGCATTGGGATGGCCCCACAGGTAAGGTTGCGTCTTGTGGCATCCACCGGGGGGATGCGGTCTGTAGACTGGGGTTTGTACAAATGTTTTATTAGAGTTTTGGAAGTTTTGAGTTTTTGCAAGTTAAGGCTATGGTTTGTGGTTAAGTTAGTTTTGTGTGTTGTTTGTTTCCTCCCACCACAAGAGCGACGAATCGAAATGATTGTACATATTTGATTGCATGATTGTTTAAGGGGATTAGCATGTCAAGGAGAACAGGTATGAAGCTCAGGCTCACTTCCCCCACAGCCCTCCTGATTTATTTCATAGGTTAATTAAGTGTGAGACAGTAAGTGTTAAGACTGGAATGGTAGCGCCGGCAGTGAACCTAGCGGGAGCAATGGTTCCAGGGGGGGGGGGCAGTATTATGAATTTGGGTAGAGGAATATCTAGAGCCAGATAGATCTGTATAGGTCGGCAACTCGACTGTCGTGATAGGGAATCTACCTGTAATAAGTTCTATGTTTAGCCCGGATGTCGGTATAAGTCGTATCTGTGTTCCCGCCACGAGGGGGCGGGGCGTGCTAAATAGTGCAAGTTCCTTTGTTTGTCACATTATGGGTAAAATTCCTTCGTTTGTCGTCCCCTCTGTCGCCAACCCAGTGTCCCTTATAGCAACGCATTCTCATATAGACACTTAGATAGGTCCTTAGTGCACACATTAAATAACTCCCCTCCCTTACCACAACGACTTTAGAAGACAAGCAGACAGCGGCTGCGCAATACGCCACCATGGGCGATGAACATTGAGTAAGACAAGCTATAACCATGCCTAGGGAACATGTGATTGGTTGGTGTGGAAGGCGCGAACCTTCAGCCAATCAGCGCGGAAGGCACCAAACCACGACTTAGAAGGAGGTTGTTCATTGGAGGGAGGGGCACCGGTGGGGGAGAAGGTTCGAGAGACCAAGAAGATACGAGGCTCTGGTTGGGGCAGAGAAAGGATTGCGGTCACACGCCAGGTGACAAAACGACTCGCTTGACGACATTTTCATTCTCTCTGTCTCTCTGTCTCTCTCTCCTCTGGACCCTTCGTGCTATGCCCTTGGATATCTGTTGGTTCTTCCTCCCTGTGTGGTCGTTGGCATCTTCCCTGAGTCTTCTGGGTGCGTTTGGTTCGACGTGGCGCTTAGAGCGGTGTTCGGTCCTTCGTGGTGCTTTTGGTGCTGGGAGCGAGGCTCAGTGCGGTGAGCGAACGGGACCTCATGTGCTACCGACAAGGAGCTTGGAGCGGGACGTGCCGCTGAGCGGGTCGCTCGAGGCCTGGTGGAGTGCGCGAGCGAGGCGGACTGAGGGGGCCGCGTTAGACGACGGATGCACCACTACAGACAGATAAGCATGCACCACATCTCACAGAACACCACACGATGATTTCTTTATTTAATTCATTCCTTTGTCCTCTCCGGTGTGTACCCCGGTTTAGAATCGGTACCCCGTATCCCTGCGTGTCGTAAGAGGCGACTAAGAGGGTTGGCGTCAGGAAGGGCATCCGGCCATAAAAACATTGCCTCAAAAAGAGAACCATGACAATTACAACTACATATGGGCAGGGTACAGCCCGAAGTACCCCGTGCGGGACCCCACTCCCTCTCGTCAAAACTCAAGGTGGGAAACCCAATCGAAGCAAGGGTGGAAATCACTCAATTTATGACAACGAAACATCTGATGCCTGACATGGAGATCGGTTTCTGAGGTTTGGGACATAGAATGTAGGGACAATGACAGGGAGATCAGGAGAAGTGGTGGAAGTATTGGTCAGAAGAAGAGTGGACATATGTTGTGTGCAGGAGACGATATGGAAGGGAAGTGGTGTGAGAATGGTGAAGGGTAGGCAGGGACAGAAATTCAGGTTTGTGTGGCAAGGGTGCCCAAAAGGAGTGAATGGTGTTGGTGTCCTGTTTTCCGAGGAGTTTGTAGACAGTGTGGTGAGTGTGACTAGAGTGAGTGAAAGGTTGATGATGGTGAAAATGATGATTGGAAAGCTCTTGGTGAATGTCATCTCGGCATATGCTCCGCAGGTTGGTCGGAGCGATGAAGAAAAGGACAAGTTCTGGTGTGCGATAGAGAAGCTGATGGAAAACATGAAAGACAAGGAAGTTGTTGTGGTAGGAGGAGACCTAAATGGACATGTGGGAAGGAGTATGGACGGTTTTGAGGGAGTTCATGGGGGTTATGGATATGATGTGAGAAATGGAGAAGGTGAAAGGATTTTGGAGTTTGCTGGTGGAGCTGATTTGTTGATTTGTAATACTCAGTTCCAGAAAGAGGATAATAAGCTTGTTACATACACGTCAGGTGGGTCGACGACAACCGTTGACTGCCTGCTGGTGCGAAGGGCGAGATAGGGGGCACCTCCAGGACACAAAGGTGATCCCGGGGGAGGAGGCTGTTTCACAGCACCACTTGGTTGTCTGCGACATAAGGGTGAAAGGTGCGCGGAGAGCTCGGCAGGTGAAGTATCAACCGAGAATGAAGGTGTGGAGGTTGAAAGAGGTGACAGTGAGGGAGGCATTAAAAGAGATGCTGAGTATGGTAGAAGATGCTGTGGTTGAGCTTGAAAGTAGTTGGATGTCAATGAAAGATAGTCTGTTGGGAGCCGTTGGTGAGGTATGTGGATGGACAAAAGGACCACCGAGGGACTCGGAAACATGGTGGTGGGATGATGAAGTTGGAAAGAAGATTGACGAGAAGAGGAAGAAGTTCAAGGAGTGGCAGAAGGTGAAGGGTATGGGGGCAGAAAAGGCAGAGCATGAAAGTTATAAGGCAGCCAAGAAGGCCGGTACCGGTACCGGTAGCAAAGGCCGGTACCGGTAGCAAAGGCGCAGGAGGCATGCAGGAAAATGTTCGGAGAACGCTTGGATTTGGAAGAGTCAGAGAGCAGTATTCAGGATTGCAAGGCAGGTAGCGAAAGAGAGGTGTGATGTGATGGGGGTGAGTTGCTTGAAGGATGAAGTGGGACAAATCGTTGTGGACCCAGATGGAATTAAAGGAAGATGGAAAAGATATATGGAAATGCTGTTGAATACAGAGAATGAATGGGATGGCAACATAGAGTGTAACCCAGTTTCAGGACCGGCAGAGAGGATAACTGAGAAGGAAGTTGAGGAAGCGATAAAAGCAATGAAGAGTGGAAAAGCGGGAGGGCCGACGGGAGATGTGGGAGATATGTTGAAGGCAGCGTGAAATTGGGGTGTGAAGAGAATGACAGTGATCTGCAATCTGGTGGTGAAAGAAGGCCGCATTCCACTGGATTGGGAACTGAGTACCCTCGTCCCTCTATACAAGGGGAAAGGTGACCCTCTGGAGTGTGGCTCGTACCGAGCGATAAAGTTATTGGAGCATGGAATGAAGGTATTGGAAAGGGTGTTGGAGAGGAGGATAAGGAAGAAAGTGAAGATCGACGAAATGTAGTTTGGATTTATGCCAGGAAGAGGAACGACAGACGCGCTTTTCATTGTGAGGCAGTTGCAGGAGAAGTACATGGAGAAGAGGAAGAAGTTGTTTCTTGGGTTTGTTGATCTGGAGAAAGCATTCGATAGGGTTCCACGCAAAGTATTGACATGGGCATTGAGGAAGTTAGGAGTGGAGGAATGGTTGATCAGAGTAGTGATGGCAATGTACAAAAGAGCGTGCACAGCTGTAAGGACGAAGGACGGGAACAGTGGTGAGTTTGAGGTGAAGGTGGGAGTGCATCAGGGGTCGGTACTAAGTCCACTACTATTTGTAGCTGTGATGGAGGTGCTGGCTCGGAATGTAAAGGAGGGTTTACAGTGGGAGTTGTTGTATGCAGATGATCTGGTGTTGATTGCAGAAAGTATGGATGGACTGAAGGAGAAGATGAACAAGTGGAAGGAATGTAGGGAGACAAAAGGTCTGAAGGTGAATATCGGAAAAACGAAGGTGCAAAAAAACTGGCAAAAAAACCACGGGCATGGAAATAAATACGAGGGTCATTGCAATTAGCAACTAGAACGGGCACTCGGTAGAGCGCATACCTTCGCCGCAGCTACTGTTCTGTACTTGGCATGGGAGTGTAGGGAACAGAACAGTGAACAGTTTGGTGCTGATTTCATGCAAATCGGATAAGAATTGACCGAGTTATGACAAAAAACGCACATTTTGCAAGGTCGTGACCCCCCTGACCTTTGACCCCCAACCGCTAACTTAAGGGTAATGTCTTCACTGGGTCATGTCGTATATCACAAGATCGGGCATTGAATTCTGAACATTTTGGCATTAGTTGCATGCCAATTGGATAAAAATTGACCGCGCTATGGTAAAAATACGATTTTGACCTTTTCGTGACCTTGACCTTGACCTTTGACCCGATTGCTCCCAAAATCTAATCAAATGTGTCCCGTATAATAACCAATCATCCCACCAAATTTCATGCAATTCGGTTGAATACTTTTTGAGTTATGCGAATAACATACACACACACACACACACAGACATACAAACAAGGGTTATGACGTCAGAGTGTCATGTCGCATATCACAAGATTGGGCATTGAATTCTGAACATTTTGGCATTAGTTTCATACAAATTGGACACAAATTGACCGCGCTATGGTAAAAAGACGATTTTGACCTTTTCATGACCTTGACCTTGACCTTTGACCCGATCGATTCCAAAATCTAATCAAATGGTTCCCGGATAATAACCTATCATCCCACCAAATTTCATGCGAATCGGTTGAATACTTTTTGAGTTATGCGAATAACATACACACACACACACAGACATACAAATAAATACACAGCGATCAAAACATAACCTTCCGCTTTTGCGAAGGTAATAAATAAGCAGAGGAGGCCTATAGATACACAATAACTCTATGTTGGTACTTGGATGAGATGAAGGCCGACTCTATGTATGGTTGGCCAGAGTAATGTGTATAATAGAAACAATAACCATTTGTAATTAGAATTGGAGAAGGGTTCTGGGGTAGATGAATGCATGCACACTGTTGAGGTAGCTTGGGTTGTGAAATCATTGGGTAGATCGATCCTATGGGTGATATTGAACCTGCCAAGTGATGTCAATATTGCTTGTAACCAATTCCCTAATCAAACAGTCAGATATATTATTACCTCCATCACCGAAGGTGGTGGACACAGGTTATGTTTTCACCCCTGTCTGTTTGTTTGTCTGTCTGTCTGTCTGTCTGTGAAAAATATATCTCAAAAAGTTGTGGAAGGATTCGGACGATATTTGGTGGATAGGTTGGATATGTGACGCAGAAAAAATGATTAGATTTTGGTGAAATCTAGATCCGGATCTGGATCTGAGAAATATTAAATGATTCTTCACCATTGAGAGATCGGGCAAAAATGATATATCGCAGGATATATCAAAAATTATGGAGTGATTCGGACGAAATTTGATGGACAGATTAGGTGTGTCACAAGGACAAATCGATTCGAATTTGATGAAGTTCCGAATCCGGATCTTGATACAAGAGTTTTTTAATTTGCAAGTGATTCTTCACCATTGAGTAATAGGGCCAAAAACGATAAATAACATGATATTTTAAAAAGTTGTGGACGAGTTGGGACAAAACTTGGTGGACGAGTTGGGTAGATGACAAGAACAAGCCGATTAGATTTTCATTCAGGTCCGAATCCAGATCTGGCCTATCAGTGGGATACAAAACGTAAACGGCTCAGCCTGGCGTGCTCTCTAGGTATGGTATGCTCTCTATCTAAGTGCTGTTTCTAGTAACTTCTGTATTTGTGGCACCAATGGTGCCCAAAGTATTCTGGGACTTCACACGATGGCGGTGAACATTGTCTCACTCCTACCCCCACCACCTTCCTCCCCATCTCCCCCCACGTAACATAATCATACTTCCTCCGTCCATCTCTCTCCCTTGTTCCTTATTCTTCTCCATTCTTCTTTAATTTTCTCCCCAGCCCTTGTGCGCATGTAGATATTACCAGTTACTACCACTTTATTTATTTATATTAAATACTAGCAACTGTACCCGCTCTATGGGCGGGGCTTCAATTGGGAGGCCCAAATGAAAAGGCAAAATATCACAAATTGAAGGCTTTTTTATTTTAAAGGATTCATATAAACATCCGTTAAATCATATCACATGCAAATCATCAAAATCTAAACAGTACAAACAAATCTAAACCATTTTGAAAAAAGATTGAATTCTGCGAAACGGAAGCGGCCGCTACACGTCTTTCTCAGTCGCTTTGCACACGCTGCCATGTTACTTCGGAGCCGCACGTTTATATAGGAAGAGTTCGTCAGGAGTCGATCCACTCTCTCCTGGTACTTAGAATAAATAGTATTTGTAGAATTTCAATGAAAGCCACATCACTGTTCATATCGGTAAATATTATTCCATCGTGTTTGGAAAAACTGGAAAACTTGGAAAAACAATATAGCCTATTTTGCTCCCAGGGGTCTCAGAAATACCCACCCAAAATATCGTTGCGATCGGTTGAGCCGTTTTCGCGGTACCTTCAAACGGACGGACGGACATTTGGTGAATTATAGTAAGATAAATTGGCAACGATTCTTCTCGCCTTAGGATGGGATCAGCCAGAGGAACCTTTTGCCCGAAGTCTTTCATGCAATGGCTGGCTCGATCTGACGTTCGACTGAAGGTGGAAGAAATTGGTAAATTGTTCAGGGTGATGACTCACTCTCCATATCTTTGTGTGAGACACCATCAGGATATGTAATGTTCACCAGCGATGAAGGTAAGACTCCCAGCTTGACATGTCCATGCGAGAAACCGCACTGCATGTGATGCAATTATCTGTCTGTGAAGTACCGATACACCAGTTGATAGCTTGAGCAGTCATTGAACACAGACTAGATAGATCAAAGGTAAGTGCACTCCCTCTAAGTACTACAAAACTGTAGGTCTCAGGAAGCAATAAGAAGGCAATTTTTTGAAACTTCTGCCAGAACTGAAAGGTTATGCCAACTCTTCTTGGAGAAACTTACGATTATGTAACGATCTTTGAGAAAAAGATACATTTAACAAACTGAACTTTTGGACGACGTTAGTTAGCTCTGGGTCGGATCGCCAAGTGCCGCCATTTTGTCCGATTCTCACTGTTACTCCACCCTCAGTGTGCGCGGCAAATTTGATTGGTTGAGTTATTATATTGGTCGGGTAGTTTTGCCCAAATACTGCGAAACTGCAGGGTCATTTTTGAAGGGCAAACAAGGTGATTTGTGTTCTATCGTGCTTAAATGCATAATTAAATGTTATAAAAAGTTTTAAAGGCTGTAGAAAAAAAAAATTCGGAAGTTTACTGCTACTGATACACCATATTTTACACCACCTTATTTATCACGTTACATTATTCATTCGTGCCTGTTGATTGTGTCCTTCATGATGTCCTATAAACAGTAAGTAAGTTTCCTGTTTGGAATTATTTTCACTTTTGTTTCCCTGCCGGCCAGGCAGACAGATTGAAGCAATTACTATGCTCATGTGAGCTCGGGACGAGACTCCATACAAATGCCAAATTCAGAGCCAAAGTTCTGCTGAACTGCAGGTTCGTGTTCTGATTCATGTTCCTATTCGTGTTCTACACTGTTCAAAACATAACATTCAATTGAAATCAAGTAGTTCCTCGAACATAGGAATGGACTGATGGACAGACAAAAATGAAATGAATGAATGATCGTTTTAAGGCCATTTTCCCCGCTAGGGCGGGGGTTAGCCTTGCGGGCCCCATGACAATCATGGTTCTCTGTTTGAGGTAATGTTTTTATGGCCGGATGCCCTTCCTGACGCCAACCCTTGGTCACGCTCTTACGATGCGCAGGGATACGGTGTACCTATTCTAAATCGGGGTACACACCGGGATCATTCATCCCAGCAAGCTGGTACTCAATTTGCCGACCTCGGAAGGATGACAGGCTGAGTCAACCCCCCTGGCGTTAATTCAGCGATCGACCGGGATTCGAACCCAGGATCTCTAGGATCCCAAGCCGGCACCCTATCCGCTAAGCCAACACCAAGCTGACTGATGGACAGACAGAGTGAGCCAATTGCTTCAACCTGCTTTGCGCTGTGCATGCTGGGTGGTGAAGTTGAGAGGAAAATAAAAAATAACTGCTGCACATAAGTGGACCAAAAGTACCAATATCAAACATGTACTGCAAAAGAAAAACGCGCAGGTACTTGATAAACAAGCTAAAACAAATAAATAATGTAATGAGGCTCATCGCTAAAAAATATCCCAAATAGATGCTGATAGAAATCCTGTTTAAGAGCATGCCGAGAGGGTCAGAATTAGAGTCGAAGTGGAAGGGAATACCAACCTGATCTTTTGGAAATCCACTATTCAAAGAGGCTAATGAGACCTCTGGAGCAGTTAATGACAAAGCAGGCCCCAAATTAGGTAAGCAATAGGCTTATCCCATACATTGCATTGGATTGTCCAAAGGCCTACTCTTTGTGGGAAAATAGCATGGGATTTTTAATGTCCACAATGACATGGACAAAAATAAGGGCAACGACCACTTGAAAAAGACAACCACGTCCTCTGATAGCAGTGCACAGGAAGGAAACTTTAGTCTGATCCAATGCTACTGATGGTACAGGTATACCCCAAATGAAGTTTGCCCTTCAATATGTTTCAGTGTCAACGGTCATCCGAAGGTTAAATGAGGCAAGTACGAAGAAGAAACGTTTTTTTTTTTTAAAGCACACAATTCCCAAGGCAGCAAATAGTGGATGAATCACCATGGAAGGAGTCATAGAAGAGGCAGAATATAGCTCGTGATAAATGGACAGGCTTGCAACCGGTCCACACAGGGACAAAAGGAGACCGCCTCCTTCGGCTTCTGTCGTTTCATGGCCTGTGCGTTTGATTTATCATATTCTAAAGAGAACGCATGATGAGCAGAATCTCCAATCCAATGACAAAAATCATTAATTAAGCTATAAATGAATGCCTTATAAACAGAAAGCTAACCGATATCAATGAAGTGTTTGCCTTCGAGAACAAAATGTTCAAGAAATTTTAGAGAAAGAAAAAGTGAAAAAAATAAAATAATAACTCCGTCAAAATCCAATAATAATAAAATAATCCAAATAAAAATAAAATAAACACAAAAAGGGAAAAAGGGCTTTTTGGCTCTTAATACACCCTACTGAAGGTTTTCTTATCTAATCGCCGTGTGATTGCATCGACCCACCTGGAGTTGGAGAACCCGAACCACTCCATCCCTATAACCACACAAACCCGTCTTCAAAATGATCCAAAGAGCCTTAACATATGAAAAGGTAGATGAGTACCCGGCGTCACCCGGGGAAATTCAATGAAATATGTATTTCAATATTTCCTGCATGACATTCACGAAACATATTACTCAATCAGTCCTGGGAAAAACACAGGCAGTGTATAAGCACCATACCTCACTTAAGGCCCAAACATGGAGGTGCTATAATAAACCTGGGTAAAGCAATCTTTTATATCACAGGTGCACATGTAAAAACGATAGTAATTAAATTTATGTTGTTGACAACAAATCACGACATACAACTTCAACATATGATCTTCACAAAACAAGTTACTTGATCGCTCCCAGGAAAAAAATGCAAGCAGTGTATAAGCATAAAACCAGATGGAGGCCTGAAGGCCAATTATCTGGTTTTAATTTTATTTCATTTTTCAATTTTTCAATTTTTTTAAAATAGAGCCCTCAACCTTCCTCTGGATGAAAGAGGAGGCAATGTTGCACTAGTTCCTGCTGGGTCTGAATGCATAAACAAACAAAGACACAAACAAACAAACACAAAATTTTTTTCATATGTTAGATGATGATGAAGGAAAAGAGCTGCCTTTATTTATTCTTACTTCAATCCAATACAAACTTCTTTCATTTTATCATTCTCTGCGCCCCCACAATCATCATACTAAAATACGCAATTTGGTGTCTGGCTGTCTGATGATTGTTTGACCGTGATACATTCCGGCGTTACTTATCCAATATCAACCAAACTTGATGGGATGACTAAGGGTTACACAATGAAGGTTGTAGCGAATTCATTTTTCCCCCCACCCCAAGCGGGTTTTCTCCGAGAAGGGGGTTTTCCACGCCATTGACGTCAATGGGGTTGCGTGTTCAGGTGTATGTCAGTGTTAAGTTAGCTTTATCGTGGCATTTTTCCAAAGCTGCTTCTCATAACAAAACGAATGATAAACAGCATTATATTAATATTATGACAAAACAATATTAACATTAATAATGTCCCACCTCCACAATGGGTTTTTCCTCCTTGAACAAATGGCGTGTCAACATTTATAAATAGCTTGTCATGGTGTTTTTGTGGGAGCAACAGCCTCTACCAGAAGTAAAAATATTATAAACCACAAACACGTATGATTACCTTTTTAAACAGTTGCTAATGCTGTTTATAACATTAAAGATATATAAATTTGGAGGAATATAGAGTAGAGTCCTGAGGTAGGTTTTACTTACAGAACTGAGCGAAGATCTACTGTACTCTATATACGCCACACGGTTTTTTTGGGGGGGGTTTTTGTATACAAGATCGATGCTCGTGTAAGAGCGAACATTAATTACACAAAAAACATAAACAGACACATACAACATATAATAAAGGGAGCGGGAGACAAGATGGGGAGAGAGAGGGAAGCACACATTTTTTTTTTTTTTTTTTTTTTCTATACTGAATCGAGGCTCGTGAAAGAGCTGACAACCGCGAGGGAAAGACAGCACATGGGGACCGCGAGGGAAAGACAAAGACAGCACAGGGGGACCGCGAGGGAAAGACAGTACAGGGGGACCACGAGGGAAAGACAAAGACAGCACATGGGGACCGCGAGGGAAAGACAAAGACAGCACATGGGGACCGCGAGGGAAAGACAAAGACAGCACATGGGGACCGCGAGGGAAAGACAGTACAGGGGGACCACGAGGGAAAGACAAAGACAGCACATGGGGACTGCGAGGGAAAGACAAAGACAGCACAGGGGGACCACGAGGGAAAGACAAAGACAGCACATGGGGACCGCGAGGGAAAGACAGTACAGGGGGACCACGAGGGAAAGACAAAGACAGCACATGGGGACTGCGAGGGAAAGACAAAGACAGCACAGGGGGACCACGAGGGAAAGACAAAGACAGCACATGGGGACCGCGAGGGAAAGACAGTACAGGGGGACCACGAGGGAAAGACAAAGACAGCACATGGGGACCGCGAGGGAAAGACAGTACAGGGGGACTGCGAGGGAAAGACAAAGACAGCACATGGGGACCGCGAGGGAAAGACAGTCAACGTTACATTTATAGACAGACAAGGAGGTTATACCTTGTACATGTACAACAGTAGAGAACAGGGACATCTGTGGGAGGGAGAAGGCTTGGGGGGAGGGGGCACAGGAAGGGGGGGAAGGGGTTTGGTTAATAACATGACCCTTCCTGCCGATAACGTGGCGTTTTTCATGGCAGCCTTTTGAAAAAGTCGCTCCTGCTGTTTAACATGCATGGCTTGGGGAATTTCTCCACGCATGGCTTGCGGACTTCCTCTCTGGTCATAGTCAACATGTGGCCCTGAATGGAATTCTCTCATCTCCCCTTCCTGTTCAGGCTGGAGTTCCCCAAGGTAGTGTTCTGCGCCCTGTGCTTTTTCTGGTCTTCATCAATGATCTATCCGACTCTCTGGAAAATCCTGTCTATCTCTTTGCTGATGACTCCACTCTCTGCCGCTGCATTCCTCATCCCTCAGAATGGCAGGCTGCAGCCTCCTCACTCTCTGCAGCCCTGGACAAAATCACAGACTGGTCAAACAAGTGGAACATGTCTTTCAATCCTGACAAATCTCAAACACTCTCACCATGTCTCTCTGAAAATACCGTCTGGAAAACCCTCCCATCTATTTTCTGAACAATCCTCTCCAATAAGTTCTGTCAATCAAGCTTTTGGGTCTGACTATCTGCCATGATCTGTCCTGGGAAAACCACATTTCCAAGCTGGTCTCCAAAGCCAGTCGCCGACTGGGCATCATCCGTCGTGCGAAGTCCTTCCTTGGCACACCTGAGCTCCTCACCACATACAAGACTTTCATCCGCAGTTCAATGGAATACTGTTCCTCCCTCTGGGCCGGTGCTCCTGCCTCACACCTAGCTAGGCTTCACGCTGTTGAAACCAAAGCTTTCAGAATCATTGGAATTTCCTGCGATAAAGCTTTACTCCGAGGGCCTTTCACTCACTCACCGAAGGCAGGTTGGTGTTATTTTCTGTCTTCTACCGACTCCTCTCCGGCATTGCTCCCCCAGCTCTGTGCTCTGTCCCCCAAATAATCCTACAGGTCACAAAAGAGCTGCCAGCAACCCTCTTATGGTTAAACTGCCAAAATCAAGACGCTTTATTCACCTTCACTCTTTCATTTCTCTTTTCTCCCGCCTCTGGAACAAACGCCCTCACTCTATTCAATCCCACTCCTCCCTCCAGGTCTTTAAAACAGCTGTTCACCACCATCTCTCGTCTTCCCCCATCCAAAACCTTGATCTTTTCTATCCCTGTTAATTCACCCCAGATTTACTGTTTTGAAATTCCGACTTCTTTCCTGGAACTGTTGTCCCAGCAGTATCCATGTGTTTTATACCTCTCCCACCCCCCCCCCCCCCACCCCCTTTCTGTGCCTCCTCCCCCCAAGCCCTCTCCCTCCCACAGATCTCCCGATCTCCCGAAAAAAAAAAATCTCAAATGTTGCACTGGTGTGCTTCCCTCTCTCTCCCCATCTTGTCTCCCGCTCCCCTTATCTTATGTTTTATGTGTCAATTTTTCTTTTTGTGATTAATGTTAGCTCTTACACGAGCCTCGATCTTGTGTACAAAAAAAACAAAAAAAAAACACGAAACTGAAAGGGAGGAAGCCCGGAGTGTGTTCATTTACCATGCAGATAGCTAGCGCTTGCCAAGCCAGCCGTTCCTTAACGGTTTTGAATGGTCTTCTAGCTCAAATGCGTAAACCACTTGACGATTTATCCACAAGAAACTTGGTAAAGGAACACACGTCCAATGTTCTTGAGACCCGACCATAGATCTACTATAATCTATATACCCCAAAGAGGAATGACCCTTCCTGCCGCTCCCGTAGTGAGCGGGTGTACTGGTGATTACAAGAGATCGCAATAAAAAGAGAGAAAAAAATGGAAAGGAAAGCCCCACTTCAATCTCCCCATTCGATCAAACGTGCGTAGTCCAAGGCTATCGACACCGGAGTAGGCCTACAAGCTATGCAAGTCCTTTGCCATTGACTGCACACGCAACGATAAGCTGCATAAACGAGAACAAAGCACGTTCATCGCAGCAGGGTGGTGCTGCACCAACCACATTAAAGTGCAAAACTGCCTGACATGCAAACACAATTTTGGGCCACCACAATCTGACAAACAGATTTAAAACATTCTCATTGGAATAAACACAATATTCAGCCCAGAGCCTTCCTCTATTGGAGTAGAGCTAGCAACAGTGCAAATTTTCTAGAGCAGGACATACGGCATGAGATACCCAACCATCCAGAACAGAGAGAGGAGGTGACTCAAAATGTCTTTTCCCTGGCAGATAACATGACGTCCAAGAAACTATAATGGCACTCAGTAGAGAGCATACATCTGCCTGGTTGGCCCTATCACTCAATGGTGAAGAATCGAATAAAAAAATTATACGAGCTGTATCCGGATCCGGATCTTCACCAAAATTGAATCGATTCTTCCTTGTAACACACAACCCGCCCAACAAGTTTCGTCCAAATCCATCCACAGCTCTTTGAGATATCCTGCTATGTATCGTTTTTGGCCCTATCGCCCAATGGTGAAGAACCACTTCATAAATTCTAGTAGCCGGATCCGAATCCGGATCTTCACCAAAATCTAGTCATTTCGTCCGTGTCACATACGCTACATCTCTGCAAAATTTCGTCCAAATCCGTCCACAACTTTTTGAGATATTTTGTTCACAAACAGACAGACAGACAGACAGACAGACAGACAAACGGACAGACCGGGGTGAAAACATAACCTCCATCCACCTTTTGTGGCGGAGGCAATAACTCCAAGATATTATTTGAGCAAATGAAACAACGGTGCTGCTTTATCAGAGAAGTGCACACTAAAAACTCAACTCTGGTACTTACCAATCCTTCCGGAATACGAACATGATGCTGTGAGCGCAGCCAACTAGCATGAGATGCCTAAGTGAAAGCAGTGTTGCAATTAAATATTTATAAGCCTTAGAGAAAAGCTTTAAATTATAAACCAATAATTGCAGGAGGAGTGATCCATGCCGGCAGGATAGCCTCGATGTACGCACACTTGTCTTTGAGCTGGCCAGCCTGGGTTTGAATCTCCATCCAGCTAAAAAACTGCCATCCTGGTGTTTCTCAGGGAGGGTAATTCATCAGTGTGTGGGCCGCCCTTCAGATATATGTTAAATGGGCGTCCCGTCTGCCGGAATTAGCTATTGGACGTTAGAGATCCCACGGTGTCCTTCACGAAGAGTAGGCAAGCTATCGCCTACACCATGCACAAATTACAAATTCCTGCCCAAACTTAAACGATGCTGTTTTTAAATGTGGGCCTCACATCAATGGGTAAAAATTTAAATGTCGAGCTGGCACCGCACTCCGCGGTTATGTGCTGCATACAAAATAAAAAGAAGAATAAGAAAAAAAACAAGTCAGGAGACGACGATGGTTCACGAGTGAGCGGTATTCAATGACAAAGCACGGACTATAACCGAAACAGGCCAGGCTCGGAAATGTCAAAACGAAGGTTACTGACCTTTAAATGAGATATAAAATAATGTATAATCAGTTATGAGGTTAGTTAGCTACACAACACCGAAAATTCGGTTCGATTCCGACAACTTTGAAAATTTGACCTTTGTGACCTTCAAAGGTCAAAGGTCGAAGGTCGAAGATTCTGAAATTTGTTGGAAAACTTGTATTTCATGATGTATGTGATAATATAAGATCATGTACGACATTTCACCCCATCAAGAAGCGAACAATGAAATAAAACCATCAAAAATCGACTTTTCTAAATTCCGTGACCTTGTGACCTTGACCGTGGGGCGAAAATGAAAAATCGAGCTCCGTGGGGCTAGACATATGACATTGACCTAACCAAATACCGAAACCCCTGTCAGATTCCACCAACTCCCTCAGAGAAGATGTAGCTTGAACTCGATTACCCCCGAACAAGACATCTTTTTCGGGCGTGGCTCCGCCCACAATTGGCGCAATACGCCCACTCTAGGCAGGACACAACTAGATCATCATATCAATCTCCCACCGAAGTTTCATCAAGATCGGATGATATCATCGGGTAGTTATGCTGCGGACAGACAGACAGACAGCCAGACAGACACAGAGACAGACACACACCCATGACGAATACAGTGGTCACTGTTTGATAACTCGTGAACCAATAAAAAGGAGAGCTGGAGGAGGAGATCTAAACGATTCTCAAAGTAGAATATGATGGAATTTATGGTTTGTGGACAAAAATTCCAATGAAATGATTAATGTGGAAAACATCAAGTGGAAAACAAATATTGACAAATGCTCACAACTGACAAATACCGCTTTCAAATTTGGCAGCAATTTGTAGACATTAAAGAAGGTGGTGTATAAAGGAAGGAAAACAGAGATTGCTTTCATTTACTCACAAGCTTCCACGCCTTGGCAAACTGAGCTCCTTCTGTGGAAAGGCGAGAAAAAAATGGGAGAGAATGGTCATTAAAAGCATCACCTCCAACCACAGTCATCATTTTCACTCAAAGGTCCCATCCAGCACATAGGCATGTAAAAATAAACCGTCGCACCATTGGGAAAGGGTTGTGAGCAGAGATTGGGAAGATGGTAAAAAATGATCCCGAGTCATTGAAAAGGAAGCGATGGCCTGTCCAATGTAACGACTGCTGCATCGCCAACAAGCCATCGCCACCACAGCAAACATGTCACCAATACCTCTCTTGGTGGTACGGTCGACATCTCCTTTTTGATTAGGATGGGCTGGAATGCGACCGCATGTCATTGGCCAAACGGACACTTGCGCATGCGCATGAAAAAAAAAAACACTCACCCACATGCGCACACCCACACACACTCACACACACCAACCTCCAACCACTCCCAGGATGGCCTGCGCACAGGCTCACAGCAACCCGTGTAAACTCCCAGGCTCGATGCACGCCCATCGCCCACATCCTATCTCTCCACTAATGCTTCTCCCTCCGGATCTCTCTCTCTCTCTCTCCCTCCCACAACGGCTCCCTCGTCCATTTCTCTGTCTCTGTCTGTCTGTGTCTCTCTCTGTGTCTCTCTCTGTGTCTGTCTGTGTGTCTCTCTGTGTGTGTCTGTTTGTGTCTCTCTGTGTATCTGTCTGTGTCTCTCTCTGTATGTGTGTCTCTCTCTGTCTGCCTGTGTGTCTGTCTGTCTGTCTCTCTCTCTCTGTGTGTCTGTCTGTGTCTCTCTCGCTGTCTGTGTCTCTGTCTGTCTGTCTCTCTCTCTCTCTCTCTGTGTGTCTGTCTGTGTCTCTGTCTGTCTGTCTCTCTCTCTCTGTGTGTGTCTGTCTGTCTGTCTCTCTCTCTCTCTCTCTCTCTCCCTCTCTCTCTCCGTGTCTGTGTCTGTGTGTGTGTCTCTCTCTCTCTCTCTCTCTCTCCTCTCTCCTCTCTCCTCTCTCTCTCTGTGTGTCCTCTTCCCAGCATTCCCCAGCTTTGTTGCAAGTTCAAAACACCACGTCCTTTATAATGGACCCTAAATAAAACGCCGTTATTCTGCATTATACCAATCGGATTAAAATTAAATTCGATTAAATCAACACAATGTGATGCAAGATGTGGGACATTTCCTTCCTTCTTCTTCTTCTTTACCGGCCACAATTATTCCCACGTCCTTGTGGAGTTGGCCGGTGGAAATTTTTGGCACAAGTCTTTTACGAACTGGCTGGCCAGGCCTGACGTTCGACTATGTAGTCGGGGCACGAATTTGTAATTTCTTCAGTTCAGGGTGCCGGCGATAACTCGCCTACTCTTCGCGAAGAACACCGTGGGATCTTCAACGTCCAGCGACCAATGCAGGTAGACACGGCGCCCAGTTTAGCATGCATCTGAGGGACGACACACACATGGGTGAATCACCCTGCCTGCGAGACACAGGATGACAGTTTATAACTGGGTCAGGATTGGAACCCAAGCTAGACAGCTTAGAGCCAAGTGTGCGTAACTGGACACCATCCTTCCAGCCCCTTTCATGAGCCCATGATGATGTACAATAATACGTTCAATCAACATTGGTTTTCAATACAACGTGATCCAGTGAACAGCATCCCCAAATGACTTAAAATTCAACACACGACTCAACACACGGAAATCTGCAACAGGCAGATTAGTCGTGCAACAAGATTTAAATCGCAGTCAAAACTACAAATTTAACGTGCTTGCATCGTTTTGAATTAGCCAGCCTTATCAAGACAGCATTTTAAACCGATGCTGCCAACTCAAAATTAAGTACAGCTTCTGCACTCCCACATATCATTGCCATGTGACTGTGAATGCCCACAGGCATTCAGAAGGCAAAGTCACGCCCTCTGGGAAGGGCATCAAAATCTCGCCCTCTGGGAATCCGCATCAAAACCACGCCCTCTGGCAAGGCATATCAAAACCATGCCCTGTGCCAAGGCATATCAAAACCACGCCCTCTGGCAAGGCATATCAAAAGCACGCCCTCTGGGAATCCGCATCAAAAGCACGCCCTCTGGGAATCCGCATCAAAACCACGCCCTCTGGGAATCCGCATCAAAAACCACGCCCTCTGGCAAGGCATATCAAAACCATGCTCTCTGCCAAGAACAACCAGGACTCTTCCTAGACGTGGACGCCCGGCCAAACTGAGCAATCGGGGGAGAAGGGCCATGGTAAGAGAGGTGACCAAGAACCCGATGATCACTCTGGCTGAGCTCCAGAGATCCTGTGTGGAGATGTGAGAAACTTCCAGAAGGACAACCATCACCGCAACACTCCACCGATCTGGGCTTTATGGCAGAATGGCCAGACGGAAGCCTCTCCTCAGTGAAAGACACATGAAAGCCCGCTTGGAGTTTGCAAAAAAGCACCTAAAGGACTCTCAGACTGTGAAAAACAATATTCTGTGGTCTGATGAAACCAAGAGTGAACTGTTTGGCCTCAATTCTAAGCGTCATCTCTGGAGGAAACCAGGCACCGCTCATCACCTGCCCAATACCATCCCAACGGTGAAGCATGGTGGTGGCAGCATCATGCTGTGGGGGTGTTTTTCAGCAGCAGGGACTGGGGGACTGGTCAGGGTTGAGGGAACAATGAACGGAGCAAAGTACAGAGATATCCTCAATGAAAACCTGAAACAGAGCGCTCAGGACCTCAGACTGGGCCGAAAGTTCACCTTCCAACAGGATAATGACCCTAAGCACACATCCAAGACAACACAGGAGTGGCTTAGGGACAACTCTGTGAAGGTCCTTGAGTGGCCCAGCCAGAGCCCTCACTTGAACCCAATCGAACACCTCTGGAGAGACCTGAAAATGGCTGTCCACCAACGATCCCAATCCAACCTGACAGAGCTTGAGAGGATCTGCAGAGAAGAATGGCAGAAAATCCCCAAATACAGGTGAGCAAAGCTTGTTGCATCATACCCAAGAAGACTCGAGACTGCAATCACTGCCAAAGGTGCTTCAACTATTTAAGAATTATGGAGGCCACTGTGCTCTTGGGAACCTTCAATGCAGCAGAATGTTTTTTGTAGGCTTCCCCAAATCTGTGCCTCGACACAATCCTGTCTCTGAGCTCTGCAGGCAGTTCCTTCGACCTCATGGCTTGGTTTTTGCTCTGATATGCATTGTCAGCTGTGAGACCTTATATAGACAGGTGTGTGCCTTTCCAAATCATGTCCAATCAATTGAATTTACCACAGGTGGACTCCAATCATGGTGAAGAAACATCTCAAAGATGATCAAGAGAAATGGGAGGCACCTGAGCTAAATTTCAAGGGTCATAGCAAAGGGTCTGAATACTTATGTCAATGTGATATTTCAGTTTTCTCTTTTTAATAAATTTGCAAAACTTTCTTAAAATCCTGTTTTCTCTTTGTCATTATGGGGTATTGAGTGTAGATTGATGAGGGAAAAAATGAATTTAAACGATTTCAGCATAAGGCTGCAACATAACAAAATGTGAAAAAAGTGAAGGGGTCTGAATACTTTCTGAATGCACTGTAATATATATTTATATATACATACACAAACATACATACAGACTTGGCATTTAATATGGAATTTTTTTTTTGTGGGGGTGAACTTACTTTTCAATATGTCTTAGAACCAAAAGTTCATTGGAATTATGTTGAAATTATTCTAGATTTTGTTAATGTGACCTCTAAAAGAAACAAAAACCACATTTGACATTTCGAAACAAATAAATTGATCCTTGAAAGTGATGTAAACTGATATCGAACTCAATTCATGGACAGTACTGTGTTAAACTTCTGTACGTTTTCCAGAAGCATCTCTTTATTTTGCACATTAGCCAATTTTTTTTTCAACAAAAACAAAAGTTAAATTACGACTGGGATTACGGACAGTAAAATTACAGTTCAGTACTTCGTGTAACCCCCACGAGCATTCAGGAGAGCACGTACACGTCGAGGCATGCTGTTCACGAGATTTGCCAAGGTTTGGACAGGAATTACTTGCCATGCAGTGACAATAGCCTGCTGCAATTCATGCACAGAGGCCGGCTGCTGGTCCAAGTGGTCGATTTGACGCGTTAATTCTGCCCACAAGTTCTCTATCGGATTCATATCCGGGGACATGGCAGGCCACTCCATATGCTCTACACCACAGTCAGCAAGAAAGTGTTGGATCATGCGAGCACGATGAGGCCGTGCATTGTCATCTTGGAAGACAAAGTTTCCTCGAAAGGCTGCACGAGCAAATGGAAGCAATGTTTCTTCCAGAATGGCCCTGTGCTTGAACTGGTTCAGGTTTCCATTCAGAACAACCAGGTCAGTTTTGCCCCCTGCATGAAAAGCAGCCCAAACGGTCACCCCACCACCTCCAGCTTGGACTCTTGGCACTATACAATGTTTGTTGTAGGCTTCATGCACTTGTCTGCGCACTCGGATGCGACCATCTTGACGATAGACCAGAAATCTAGACTCGTCACTGAAGATCACGTGATTCCAGTGTCCTGGCTGCCATTGACGGTGCTCTCTGGCCCACTGCAATCGGCGCTGGCGGTGTTGTCTGGTCAGGCGTGGCTTTCTCAGGGGACGCCTGGCACGATAGCCTGCTTGAACCAGTCGTTGGTTGACTAGCCTTCTGGATACAGGCACATTTGTCAGTTGCTGCCACTCAGCCCTAAGCCGATTAGCTGACTTGGTACGGCCATTGCGGACTTACCGGTGCAGCTGGTGATCATCCCTCCTTGTGGTTCTGCGGGGACGTCCTGGCCTCGGTATTGGAGTAGGGACACCCCTCTGAGCATTTCGTTTCAGGATCTTTGACACCTGACCTTGAGTGATGCCATACTGCTGAGAAATAGCACGCTGTTTCATGCCGTAATTTCGTAAAGCCACCACTCCATGACAAACAGCATTGTCGAGTTGACGGACCATCTCCAGAGGAAGCGGCAATAACTTTTGGAGACGTGCAGCAGTTGTTTTCCACTAATACAGAACGCAACAACCCTTGTATACCCGACTGTGAAGCCAACATCAAATGCACCTGTCCGTACATTTTGCCACGCCACCTGTGATATAATCCTGTTGTTGACTTCTTGCTGCGACAATCAGTGACATGGTTCTTTTAACAAATAAATCACCAAAGTGTAAAAGAAACTCACAAGATTGATATACTGAGTTAAGAAAGTAAACCCAAGTCAAGAAAAAAAAAAATTCCATATTAAATGCCAAGTCTGGACATACATACATACTTGAATACTGTGGAACACAAATGGTCTTCTTGGCACTTCCAAAAACTCCAGTAAAGCAGTACTTCGACAAAGATTACATCATTTTACATCGGCTGGCCCGTTCAAAATTTGCCGCTCTCACTCTCAGTGTTGAGAAATATCAAGGTTCAGACAAAATCCCGGCTCATGGAAAATATATATTGTGCTCGTTTACACAAAGTAAGAGTTGAAAAGACCCTTCCAAGATCGTTTTTCTCAAAACTGAGTGGGGTAAGGTGTGCTATGAATTCTCTAATCATTTGCCTTTGTTGTTTCACAAATTAAATTCAAAATGTCAACGTGCATGACCGGGAAATTGTGCTGCAATGATACCTGATTTTCATATGGAGTACGATGTGGGATGGTGGAGAGGGGGGAGGGAGGGTGGGGAGGTACCAAATTACTGATAAGAATACACAAAGCCAGAACATAAAAACAACACAGGAGGGTAGATATGAACTGATACACCTTAAAAATATATAATTAAACGAGGTAAACAAATAAATGAAATGAAAACGACAGCCTGAAAATGAATTAATTCCAATAAAGAGCATGATTACACACATGGTGATGATGATGAGGTTGATCAGAAATAAATGACAGCTTTTCCTTTTTAGTTGATAGCATTCACTGTTTACAAGACACCTACACACACACACACACACACACACTAGGATACTGATCACGGGTACACACAAGGCTCAAGATTCAGTACACGCAAGCAATTCACTCGAGTTTACCAAACTAGATTCATTTTTGAGCACATTTGGAATGCATGACTAATAAATACAATTTGAGCAAGCACAGAGCATTGCCCTAATCAGAGCCTTCAAGAAACTGCCAAAGCATACAATCTAAACTGACACCCTCATTGAAATCGCTGCTGCGAGTACGTGGAGTGATTCCACTGTTCTGGATTTCCCTTCATCCCAAGAGTTCCTGGACATCAGTAGGAACACTTCACTGAGTTTCAACAAAGTTACCTTACTGATTGATGGTCAAGGTTAAAGTGCGTCATCATCATCACATCACATGGGTAAGATAAGAAAGGCAAAATCACAAAGCTGGAATTGTTACGGCAAAAGATGCTTTCATTGCGTTGGGAGGAATGAGCATTCGAATATGTTCTGTGCTTCTTCACACAATAAAGGACTCGCCAGTTTGGTGTTTCCATCTGAGTCTTGAGCTCATTCTACTGGTACCCAAGGTAGATAATCACATTTACTGTGTTGACTTGTCTCTTATTTACCAGCTTCCCTGCGATGTATGTAAAAGTACACAGATTTCTCAAAAAGTCTAGGTCTTTTATGGAACATATATACAAGCAACTCCATGATGAGCCTTTTAAACATAGTGGCGATACCTGGGCGCTCTCACCTGGTGGAATAAAGCAGTATACTACACTGACTAAAGGTATTTTAAACAGTATCATGACATTTTTAACCAATTTCAATGGTTGATAGAAGACGGGGCAGCATTTAGAATCATACGAATGTAATCATATGACTTTAAACAAACATACCAAAAAAATACCTATTTAGGGGTGCAACCCCCCCCTCCATAGACTAGCTTAGACCCCAATTTTTTTTAATGCCATGAATAAACTTTGGTACATCATGGGCGGTGAAGGTTGTGGTCAGGTTTCATCATAATTGTGCTTGTAGTTTCTGAGAAAAAGAAAATACCTCTTTTTGGGGACAACCCCAAAATACTCTGGGGACATTTGGGGTAATGCCAGCAAAAATACTCTGATTTTATGAAACAATTATCCGTATTATTATTCTCCCAATTTTTTTGTGCCAATGGGTCAGGGATATCACCCTCTTCAACAGATTTGTTTTTAAATTGCAATCATTGTGTCCCTTTAAGGATTTTTTTTTTTTTACCAAAAATGGCTCAAAGCTTCTAAAAGAAGCCAAAAATTATTGGAAAAGTACCTGAGAGAAAGGACAGCCTCTGCACAACGAAAGATTTTGAGACCTTTCTCAGCCCATCGATCCGGAAGTCGCTCATACTGAAAACTCCTGACCATGTGGGTCGGTGCCAGGCCTGAGTGGACAAGCTTGTGCTACACATACCCCTGATGGATCTCTACCAGTGAATGTACTGTGTATGTGGATTAGGTTCTTCTTAATACCAATGGGAAGGACATACCTGGGGCTTGTGCACGTACATGGTAAATTTAAAATGATATTTACTATCATATATGAGAGGTAGGAGGAGAGATGCGGGTGCTGTGATAGCTGTTAAAAATGTATGTTGTTTG